>NW_012110585.1:3803471-3807740 GCF_000951045.1 Mandrillus leucophaeus | reverse complement strand
CAGGAAACCTTGCAGCTCTCCCTAACGTGACATTTCCCTTTAAGCTCTGCTCACACAGGACTGAAGACCTCTGTGGTGTTGGCACCACATAGAATTCCCGAACCTGCGATGCTCAGCTGGTCTCTGTCTCTTCCCAGCAGTCCAGCCCACCCCGTCACAGCCCAGGGATGTTTGCCAGACACAGGTCCAAAGCCCCCTCCCCAGGTGCTGAGTCTGCATTCCTGCCCATGCCTGTGGTTCTAGAGGCACAGGGGCCCTGCAACGCTGCCTACCAGTGATGAATAAGAAATGTCTGGGGGCTAAGACGTCAGACTGAAGAAGAGTGAGGAACATTGAGGGACGGTGGATGTCGGCCACAGATCTCAGGGAGCCCGAGGCAGGAGAGAGATTCTGCCCTTGGATTCACTGCCCTCAATAACCACTGCAGGGCCTTGAGAGGAGAGCAGATAAGGAGAACAAGCCAAAGGGGCCCGTCCCAGTGAAGGCCACACACCTGCCTGTCCAGTGATAACGTGGCATTCGACCCCCTTCCTGAGAACGGCTGCCAGCTTCTCGGGCCCGCGGCCGTGTTGACTCTGGAAAGAAGGAGGATGCTATCAGCTCACAAGGTCTGAGCCTCAAGACCTAGACAGAGCGGCCAGTGGATAAGCTAAGTGGGGCCTGGAACTGCTCCAGCCCAGGTGCACAACCGACCCTGTTTTCCTCTGGCACGAGCACTGCTGGTTTGTCAAGGACTGCCCGGCTCTCAGGCCGGTTGCCCTGGGCAGGGGGTGGGAGCGAGACGGCAAGCTTGTAGCCTCACACCAGAGCTGTTGGCTTTTTCTTTCACATGTACGGGTGGACATCCTCTAACATCATGGTTCTTTATCTTTTGGGGTAGAAGGGGACCCTTTGAGAATCTGATAAAAAGCCAGCAGCCTCTCCTCCATAAAAAATGTAATATCTAGTGTGCAGTTGAGTGTTTGAATTTTAAAAGGCAGGAGGCCTTTGATTCCCTGGAGGATGGGGAGTGGGAATTGGGAGAAGTAGTACCTGAAGTTCAACATTGAGGAGGAGAGAGAGGCGGGGTGCATGATCTCTCGAAGAGTGCCCGGGGAATGAAGAAAGGACACCATGTCCTCAAACAATAGTCTGTGTAACAAACTTACATTAGGCATTAGGAGGCGTTAGGAGAGCATTTTCAGGTGGTCCTGGCTTGATCACCGAGCTGGGGAAGATCACAGCGGGGGTCCAATAAGACTATACACAAGAAGCTTTGGGAGTAACAAGGAAGTATCTTCTTACCTCTTTTCTCTGTGGGTTTTAGTAAATAATTTTAAAGCACCATGATGGAATCTGTGCATGGCCGTCAGGATGCTGGACAACTTTCAAAGTCAGCTATTGTGACAGACACTAAGGTGGCCCTGTGACCCCTGCCTGCTGCTCCTTTCTATGAGGGATCCCTTCCCATTGGGACATCCCATCACCTTCACCCTGTTCCGGTGGTTAGGGGCAGAACTAACAGAAGGTGATGGGATGTTCGCTCCTTGACTAGGTTCCATATGGAAGACTCCATCTTGCTAGCAGACACCTCTCCTTCTGGCTCGACAGAATAAACGCCAAGTGGAAAAGGACCTCGTTGGGAGAAATTTCCAGAAGCCTGTAGGAACTGGAAGTGGCTTCCAAGAGGGAAACCACCAGTCAACAGCCCACAAGAAGCCAGGTCCCTTAATCATAAAACTACAAGCAAATGAACTCGGCCAGCAACATGTGTGAGTTTAGAAGCAGATTCTGCTTCAATAGAGCTTTCAGATGAGAACCCAGTCCTAGATAATACCAGGATTGCAGACTTGTGAGCCCCTAACCAGAGGACCTAGCTAGGCTGTGTCTAGACCCCTGACCACAGAAACTACAAGATAATGTGTCTTGTTTCAAGCCACTAAGTTTGTTATACAGCAATCGATAACTATTACAACCATAGACCAAGAAAGTAGCTAAATGGCTTTCCGTTCTCATGTTGCAGTGATGAGAAGTATCCATACTAGTAGACAGTGATTTATCCAGGTTCTGGAACATGGTTAAATATCCAAACACAATGTACAAACACACAAATCACTGTGTTTGCTTTGAGTTTGGCATTTATAAAGTCCTGGACAGTATGCTGGAAGAGGAATTCCTTTTGTCCTGTGAATTTGTTCTGTAACTAAATGTAATACCTAGAACTGTGACTGAGTGTCATTATCCCTTGAGTTCAAAGAACTCAAATTTGCTTCCTCCTCAAAAGACTCCAAGACAGAGACAAGGGAGGTGGTAGGTGCAGTCACTACTGATGATTGCACAAGCAGAGCTGGCAAAACCTGTCCAAGAGATTTAAAGACCTCTGAGTTGTCATCACCCAGGCTGCCTAACACACTCATTTGGAGAACTTTCATATAACTTCAGATTAGTTATGCTAACCTGATTTCTGATGACCAAATCACATGCTGATTTTGCAGGCTTCCACTTATTTTAGGTATGTTTCTTTTTTGTTTGTTTGTTTGTTTGAGATAGAGTCTCACTCTGTCTCCTAGGCTGGAGTACAGTGGTGTGATCTCGGCTCACTGCCACCTCTGCCTCCCGGGTTCAAGTGATTCTCTTGCCTCAGCCTCCTGAGTAGCTGGGACTACAGGCACACACCACCACACCTGGATAATTTGTATATTTTTGGTAGAGGCAGGGTTTTACCATGTTGGCCAGGCTGGTCTCAAACCCCTGGCCTCAAGTGATCCACCCACCTCAGCTTCCCAAAGCGCTGGGATTACAGGCGTGAGACACCGTGCCCAGCCAGGTGTGTTTCTTATTACTCATGGCATAATACTAACATTTCTGTAACATCTGATGATATATGTTTACTCTTCTATTTAACTGCCATTTGTTGGGTCCCAACTGTGATGCCAGAGACCATGAGAGTTTAAAGATGATAAAAAGAATCTTAGGGAGGTTACGTGGCCTGCTCAGTCACTTAGATCGCAAGCAATGGATCCGAGGTTGTACCCAGTCTTCTGACCGCAGATCCCTTTTGGCCACCGTGTGATGGTACAGGAATATCCCAACCCCTTTGCTTTAAGGCTACTCTTGATCTTTCAAAGAACATTCCATCTTGCTCCTGTTCAATTTAACATACAATCATTGAACACCTACCATCACAATCTCAGAGACAAGTGCTGGGCTGGATGGATCACTCAAAGAGCCTCTTAAATCTCAGTATCAAGGCTTTCAAGAGGCTCCAAAGATGGCAGATGGGGGCTTGTGTCCCTACATGTACCCTGTCTGCCCTACAGAGTTACATGTGGGGATGGGAGACTCCATCCTTGAAAGCCCTTGAGCCCTGATGATCTGCTGTTTTCCATGACAAGTTCCTGAAAGCAAGGACCACATCACTGACTTGGTTTGTATGACGACCATCCAAGGAGAACCAGGACTTGGTGCATCATGGGACCTAATTCCTGGGCCCAAAGTCAGGCAAACATCCCTCCACCATGCCTACCCCAGCTATGCCCAGCCTGCCCCTCCCAGAACTCAGACTACCAGGGAGCTTTGTCTATAACAGAGCATCAGGGAATCTGAAGGGTTGCTTGGCATGAAGCTCTCAAGGCCACTTTCTCCTCTGCTTCCCAAGCTTTCCTCCCTTTCTTCCCCATGCTCCTGAGATGCCTTTCCACCATCTCCTGAGGCTCCTGTCCTCCTTCTGGCTCCCAGGCCCCCATGCCCATCCTTTTGCCTCCTGGTACTGACCTGGACAAAGTCGCTAAACCCCACACAGCGGCTGTCCCCTTTTTCTTTCTGCCATGAGCATGTTGCTGGCAAGGACAAATTTCTCTTTCATTCTGCTCTTCTTAGGCCTGAATCCCTCTCCCCTCCTAGATGGCTCATTGAGAGCCTGTTGTCTAAGTCCTGGATTCTGGGGACAGATCTGCAGGACTCCACTTGAGTACTCTCTATTTTTCCTGAATGTTCTCTTCCCTTTCCAGGGTTCCCTTCTCCCAGCCCTTCATCACCTGCTCCACCTCCTGCCTCCATGCTGTCCCCAGTCCAGACACCCTAGACTGAGAAACTGGTACTCCCAGACCCTTATTTACCTACACATCAGATCCCTCAGTAGTGCCTACAGCCCAGGCTCTACACTGCGCTGGTTCCTGTGGGAGGTGGAAGTGGGTTTCTCCAGCTTCTCTAGGTATCCTGATATCTTGATTCCCTCACAGTTAAGTACAAGTCAGCTATTCCCAAGCATTGGCGGTAGATAGGGTATCA
>NW_012110585.1:3788041-3803421 GCF_000951045.1 Mandrillus leucophaeus | reverse complement strand
ACCTCTGCCTCCCGGGTTCAAGTGATTCTCTTGCCTCAGCCTCCTGAGTAGCTGGGACTACAGGCACACACCACCACACCTGGATAATTTGTATATTTTTGGTAGAGGCAGGGTTTTACCATGTTGGCCAGGCTGGTCTCAAACCCCTGGCCTCAAGTGATCCACCCACCTCAGCTTCCCAAAGCGCTGGGATTACAGGCGTGAGACACCGTGCCCAGCCAGGTGTGTTTCTTATTACTCATGGCATAATACTAACATTTCTGTAACATCTGATGATATATGTTTACTCTTCTATTTAACTGCCATTTGTTGGGTCCCAACTGTGATGCCAGAGACCATGAGAGTTTAAAGATGATAAAAAGAATCTTAGGGAGGTTATGTGGCCTGCTCAGTCACTTAGATCGCAAGCAATGGATCCGAGGTTGTGCCCAGTCTTCTGACCGCAGATCCCTTTTGGCCACCGTGTGATGGTACAGGAATATCCCAACCCCTTTGCTTTAAGGCTACTCTTGATCTTTCAAAGAACATTCCATCTTGCTCCTGTTCAATTTAACATACAATCATTGAACACCTACCATCACAATCTCAGAGACAAGTGCTGGGCTGGATGGATCACTCAAAGAGCCTCTTAAATCTCAGTATCAAGGCTTTCAAGAGGCTCCAAAGATGGCAGATGGGGGCTTGTGTCCCTACATGTACCCTGTCTGCCCTACAGAGTTACATGTGGGGATGGGAGACTCCATCCTTGAAAGCCCTTGAGCCCTGATGATCTGCTGTTTTCCATGACAAGTTCCTGAAAGCAAGGACCACATCACTGACTTGGTTTGTATGATGACCATCCAAGGAGAACCAGGACTTGGTGCATCATGGGACCTAATTCCTGGGCCCAAAGTCAGGCAAACATCCCTCCACCATGCCTACCCCAGCTATGCCCAGCCTGCCCCTCCCAGAACTCAGACTACCAGGGAGCTTTGTCTATAACAGAGCATCAGGGAATCTGAAGGGTTGCTTGGCATGAAGCTCTCAAGGCCACTTTCTCCTCTGCTTCCCAAGCTTTCCTCCCTTTCTTCCCCATGCTCCTGAGATGCCTTTCCACCATCTCCTGAGGCTCCTGTCCTCCTTCTGGCTCCCAGGCCCCCATGCCCATCCTTTTGCCTCCTGGTACTGACCTGGACAAAGTCGCTAAACCCCACACAGCGGCTGTCCCCTTTTTCTTTCTGCCATGAGCATGTTGCTGGCAAGGACAAATTTCTCTTTCATTCTGCTCTTCTTAGGCCTGAATCCCTCTCCCCTCCTAGATGGCTCATTGAGAGCCTGTTGTCTAAGTCCTGGATTCTGGGGACAGATCTGCAGGACTCCACTTGAGTACTCTCTATTTTTCCTGAATGTTCTCTTCCCTTTCCAGGGTTCCCTTCTCCCAGCCCTTCATCACCTGCTCCACCTCCTGCCTCCATGCTGTCCCCAGTCCAGACACCCTAGACTGAGAAACTGGTACTCCCAGACCCTTATTTACCTACACATCAGATCCCTCAGTAGTGCCTACAGCCCAGGCTCTACACTGCGCTGGTTCCTGTGGGAGGTGGAAGTGGGTTTCTCCAGCTTCTCTAGGTATCCTGATATCTTGATTCCCTCACAGTTAAGTACAAGTCAGCTATTCCCAAGCATTGGCGGTAGATAGGGTATCAGTACCTTGTCAAGAATAAAAGCCCTTGATGAGCTAATAACCGAACTGACTCATTTCCCTAGGCAGGTAGCTTCATGGATGAGGGCCCAGCAATCTGTCGCCAAGATTGGTTAGGCAGGAAAAAATGCATCCAGTCTCTGCAGCATCTGTCCTGGGAAGGGCCAGCCCTCTTGAGCTCCGAGTGTGTTTTTTTCACATTGGCTCTATCAGGTTCCTTGAGAGGCAAAAGTGAAAGGCAACTCTTGGGTTCTGGCTTCCTTGGGGAGGCTGGGGCACCAGTCCATCCCTCCAGACTTCAAATGGACCCACACTGACGTGCATCTGCTCTGTTTCACTGACACTGTCTCATCTCTGTCTCACAACAATCCTCTAAAACCAATACGACCCTACGCAATTTTCATAGAATATAAAATGTTTGTTTTCCTGACATCTGGTTCAGTAATGAAAATGTGTTTTGAATGGAGGTGTGCAAACAGGGCTGTCAGGAGAGCATCCAGTCCAATGGGCGGCAGGTGTGCGAACAATGACAGCGGTCTTCTTGGGAAGAAAGGCCCATATGGACCTAGGGCCTCTGAGCAGGGGTGGCAAGATGGGATTTGCTATGTAAGAGATATGCTTGGACAAGTTCCCATGAGAAACACAGGGAGCGCCTCCTTTGTGAACTGAAGTCTCTCCCAAAACGTTTGATAATTACTGCTTTAGCAAAAGAAATGCTTTTTCCTTGAAAAACAAAAGCTTGGGTACAGTTGTGTTTCTCTCTCACTATTGCTCGTTGCATAGCTCCAACTACCATGTTAATTTTTTTAACTCATAGAAATGTATCTTAACCATATTAATTTTCATTACTAGCCCAAATGTCTTCTACTTCACAGAGAAAAATGGTAGTTAGAGAAGTGAGAACTGTTTATCTTAGACAAAGATTTTAGCAGAATAGCAAAGTTTATAATCAACCTTCTATAGCCACACACATTCCCTTTACACCGTCTGAAAGTGCCAAAATGAGTAGTCATGCATCTGACCCCAAGATACAGCCTCTCTAAAGCACGCAAATAAAAAGCAATTGCATATAAACTTAAAATTATGTTGAGTAATCAATGTTTTGTAATTTGATAGTATTTAGAGGTCATCTAAGTATACAGTGATTATCCATTAATTAACTCAATTTAATATCAGCCCCAAATTTTAAGTCATCTAAACACCTAGAAAATTATCTTCCAGTTACAAAATATAATTACTGTTGAAAGAAAAAGTTTGTCACCATAACAAATGAATTTAGTTGAGCAAAATTTCCTTGTTTAATGATCCTTAACATTATGTAACGTTAGTAATTTGATGAGTAAGCCTGTACGAGTTTAGGGAAGACAAACCAAATAAAATGTATGCTTGTATTATATACATCGATAATAAGTGAAGTAACATGGCTATTTTTTGAATCAAAATTATTGTTATTATTAATATTTTGAGACACAGTCTTGCTCTGTTACACAGGCTGGAGTGCAGTAGCACAATCTCAGCTCATTGCAACCTCTGCCTCCCGTGTTTAAGTGATTCTCTTGCCTCAGCCTCCTGAGTAATTGGGATTACAGGTGTGCACCACCACGCCCGGCTAATTCTTGTGTTTGTAATAGATACGGGGTTTCACCATGTTGGCTTGGCTGGTCTCGAACTCCTGATCTTGGGTGATCCACCCGCCTCAGCCTCCCAAAGTGCTGGGATGACAGGCATGCACATGACAGGTAACTCTTCAGTTACCGTTGCCATGAATATGGTTCTATATCTGCTGGGTCTAATGGGCATCCACAGAGAACCAAAAGTCAACCTGAAGTTCTGTCTCACACCATACTCACATCAATTCCAGGTAGACTGCAAGTCTAAATCTGAAAAGTGAAACAACAAAGCATTTAATAGACAAAAGAAATCATCTGCATGATTGTGGATAAATGAAGATTTCTCAAACAAGCCGCAGCAAGCCCTAACCACAAAGGGAAAGTGATAAATTAGCCTTCATTAAACTTAAGAATTTCTGCTAATCAAAAGATTTCACTGAGAGTAAAAAGTCAATCTGCAGAGTAAGAGAAGACATTTGTAATACATATATCTAACAACAATCTTACATTTAGAATATCTAAATAGCTCCTAAAAATGATAATAAAAACACAGATAACTCAATAAAAAAGTAAGCAATGCCTGTAATCCCAGCACTTTGGGAGGCTGAGGCGGGCAGATCACTTGAGGTTAGGAGTTCCAGACCAGCCTGCCATGGTGAAACACCGTCTTTACTAAAAATACAAAAAAAGTTAGTCAAGCATGGTGGCACGTGTCTGTAATCCCAGCTACTCAGGACGCTGAGGCAGGAGGATCACTTGACCCCGGGAGGTAGAGGTTGCAGTGAACCAAGATCACGCCACCGTACTCCAGCCTGGGTGACAGATCAAGACTCTGTCTTAAAAAAAATGTAGGCAAATCCTTGAATAGACATTTTACTGAAAAAAGCATATCCCCAAATCAAACCCACGATGAGATAATGTCTCACACCAGTCAGAATGACAATCATTAAAAAGTCAAAAAATAACAGGTGCTGACCCGGTTGTAGAGAAAAAGAAACGCTTATGCACTGTTGGTGGGAGTATAAATTAGTTCAACCATTGTGAAAGACAGTGTGGTGATTCCTTAAATATCTAAAGACAGAACTACCATTAAATCCAGCAATCCCATTACTGGGTATATAACCAAAGGAATATAAATTGCTCTATCATAAAGACACATGCATGTGAGGGTTCACTGCAGCACTATTCACAATAACAAAGACATGGAATCAACCTAAATGCCCATCAGTGGTGCACTGGATAAAGAAAATGTGGTACATATACACGATGGAATACTATGTCACCATAAAAAAGAACAAAGTCAGGCTGGGTGCGGTGGCTCACGCCTGTAATCCCAGCACTTTGGGAGGCCGAGGCAGGCAGATCACGAGGTCAGGAGATCGAGACCATTCTGGCTAACACGGTGAAACCCTGTCTCTACTAAAAATACAAAAACAATTAGCCAGGTGTGGTGGCACAAGCCTGTAGTTCCAGCTTCTCGGGAGGCTGAGGCAGGAGAATGGCATGAACCTGGGAGGCGGAGCTTGCAGTGAGCCAAGATTGCGCCACTGCGCTCCACACTCCAGCCTGGGAGACAGAACCAGACTCCATCTCAAAAAAGAAAAAGAAAAAGAACAAAGTCATGCCCTTTGCAGGAACATGGATGGAGCTGGAGGCCATTATCCTTAGCAAAGTAACCCAGGAACAGAAAGCCAAATACTGCATGTTCTCACTTATAAGTGGGAGCTAAAAGATGAGAACACATGCCATGGAGGGGAGCACTACACAGTGGGGTCTATTGGAGAGTGAAGGGTAGGAGGAGGGAGAGGATCAGAGAAATAATAGGTACTAGGTTTAATACCTGGGTGATGAAATAATCTGTACAGCAAACCCCCATGACACAAGTTTACCATGTAACAAACCCGCACATGTACCCCTGAACCTAAAAAGTTAAAAAAAAAAAAGCATGTCCCAAAATGGTTCACAAACATATGAAAATTTTCCACTGTATCAGGGATATAAAAAAATTAGAATCACAATGCAATATCCATACATATCCCCCCATCCCCGAATGACTAAAATGAGAAAGCAAGGAAAACATGAAGTGTTAGCAAGAATGTGAAACCACTGGAACTCTCAAACTCTGCTGATGAGAATGTAAATTCACAAACCACACTGGAAATCAGCTTGCCTGTGTCTACTAATGCTATATATACACACACACATTCCTATGTCCCAGCAATTCTACACATTGGTGTATACCCATATAAATGCAAAGATGGTCATAGCATTATTATTCATGGTGGCCCCAAATTAGGAAACTCAAATGCCCATGTAAAGGCAAATGAATTTTGATATATTCTTATAATGCAATATTATCTGACAACAAAAGAAAAGTATATTATATCAAGCAAGAGAAGCCATACACAAACTGGTACATACTGTATGACCATTTATGTGACTCAAAAACAGGCAAAACTAATTCATGATGTTAAGTCCCAAAATGGTGGTTTACCTTTGGAGGCAGGGGCAGAAGAGAATCTTTTGCGATGTCAGAAATATTCTATATCTTGATCTGGATGGTGGTTGCATGGGATATATGTATGTAAAAATGTATTAAGTGCTAAGAAATAATTGATAAGCTGGACTTTATTAAAATTAAAAATTTCTGTTCTGTGAAAGACAATGTCAAGAGAATGAGAAGACAAGTCATAGACTCAGGGAAAATATTGGGAAAAGGCATATTTGATAAAGGACTGTTACTCAAAATGTACAAAGAACTCTTAACACTCACCAATTTGAAAACAAACAATTCGATTTATAAAAGGGCCAAAAACCAGAACGGCGTTACACCAAAAAGATACACAGATGGCAAATTAGCATGCAAAAAGATCCTCAACAAAATGTATACTTACGGGACTGAAACTTAATTTTTATTTTTTTAGACAGAGTCTCACTTTGTCATCCAGGCTAGAGTGCAGTGTCGCGATCTTGGTTCACTGCAACCTTTGCCTCCTGGGTTCAAGAGATTCTCCTGCCTCAGCCTCCCGAGTAGCTGGGATTACAGGCACCCGCCACCATGCCCAGCTAATTTTTGTACTGTTAACAGATATGGGGTTTTGCCATGTTGGTCAGGCTGGTCTCAAACTGCTGACCTCAGGTGATCCGCCCCCCTCCGCCTCCCAAAGTGCTGGGATTACAGGCGTGAGCCACCGTGCCTAGCTTGGGAACTGAAAATTAAAGCAACAGTGAGGTACCACTACACCCCTATTAGCATGGCCAAAACCCAGCACAGTGGCAACACCAAATGCTGGCAAGTCTGTAGAACAACAGGACCTCTCGTTCATTGCTGGTAGGAATGCAAAACAGTACAGCCACTTTGGAAAAGAGTTTGGCAATTTCTTAGAAAACTAAACATACTCTTATACTGCCCAGCAATCACCCAGCAATTATGTTCCTTGGTATTTACCCAAATGATTCAAAAATGTATGTCCACACAAAATCCTGCACACACGTGTATACAGCAGCTTTATTCATAATTACCCAAACTCAGAAACAACCAAGATGTCCTTCAGTAGGTGAATGGATAAACGGTGGTGCATCCAGACAAGGGAATAACATTCAACATTAAAAGAAAGTGAGCTATCAAGCCATGAAAAGACACGGAGGAACCGTCAATGCATATTACTAAGTGAAAGAATCCAATCTAAAAGGGCTAAATAATGTAGGATTCCAACTATATAACATTCTGGAAAAGGCAAAAACATGCAGAAGATGTTAGGGCAGTGAAACTCCTCTGTGTGATACTGTAGTGGTGGATACGGGTCATAATACATTTGTCAAAAACCATTCATCAAGAGTGAAGCTGATGTAAACTATGGACTTTGAGTGATACTGGTGAGTCAATGTAGGTAGTTTCATCACTTGTAAAAAATAGACTGCTCTGGTGCCAGGGGTTGGTTTTTGAGGGAGATTGTGCATGTGGGAGGGCAAGGGGTATATGGGAATTCTCTACACTTTCCACTTTATATTGCTGTGAACCTAAAATTGCTTTTAAAAAAAATAAGGTCCATTAAAGTGACAAAAACATTAAGCTCCAAAAAACATTTAACAAAACTCTGCCCATAAGGTTTTTTTGCATTCTTGTGGACACAATGGAAATTTAACAAAGAAATAAAAACCACAGTGAGATCCTACCACCCACTCAACTTGATTGGCTAAAACGAAAGACTCTAGCAATACAAAATGTTGGCAAAGACATGGAGCCCTCATGTCCCACTTACGAAGAATTGATGTTTTGTTTGTAGCCGTGAATTCCTGGACTCAGGCGATCCTCATGCTTCAGCTTCCCGAGTAGCTGGGACTGCAGGCAGGCACCTCCACACGTGGCTGAAGAACTGTTAAGTAGGATATACTAAAACTGAACTTATGCTACTACCAGCATATGCTACAAACCCTAGGTCTCTACCCAGTAGAAATACAAACATATTCACCAAAAGATGAGTAAAAGAAGGTTCATAGTACTCCTATTCATAACAGCCTCAAACTGGGAAGAACTCAAATGTCCATCAAAGTTAAAACGGATTTTCTAAAATGTTGGTTTTGTCATACACTGGAATACTATACAGCAGTAAAAATGATCAAACGATGACTGAACATGATCACATGAATGGATCTCACAAATATAATGTGGAGCAAAAGAAGCCACATACCAAAAAAGGACTATAATTTATCTATAATTCCAAAATAACAAAACTTACCTATAGTGATAGAAGTGAGGATAGTGGTTATCTCTGAGGCAAGGTTGGTAATGATGAGGCGGGGCATTAGAGTGCTGGGAGCTGACATATTCTGTATCTTGATCCTGGGTAGTGGTTACACAGACTCAGGTATCTATAAAAATACATTGATCTGTACACATAAGATGGACATATTTATATGAGGTTTTACTTTAATAAAATTATGTAAGAATATTGGGATCTAGTAAAATTCCATATGCATTTGCCCTCACTAGAGTCAATAACAACATCTGGCACACAGGTGAATAAAATGAAGAAAGGGAAACAAGATTTTAAATGTGCATTCATATTTTTAAGTAAAAAGGCGAAAAATAAAATCAGTGTTCTAAAATTTCTATTGCAGATAAGAGGGGTACAGGTGTTATTTCTTTAAATGATGAGGTCAGTCTGAGTTCCTTAATATTTGCTATGAAAAGTAATTTACTAAAGTAGATAGTCTCAGATTTACTATGGTTCAACTTACCATTTTGGAAGCTGTACTTCGAGTACCCATAAGCCATTATGTTTTTCAATTTTCATATAGTATTCAATACATTACATGAGATTGTCACCATTTTAGTATAACATAGGCTTTGTGTTAGATAATTTTGTCCAACTATACAAATCTTCTGAGCGTGTTTAAGGTGGACTGAGCTAGGATATTGGTAGATTCGGTATATTCAATGAATTTTTTATTTAATATTTACACAGTATTTCCACCTTACAATAGGTTTATCAGAAGGTAACCCCATCGTAAGTCAAAGAACATCTGTGTTAGTATATAAAATAAAGAATATTGTTGGCACAAAGGAGTCTTCCCAAGAAATTGTAAACTGTCTGACCTGAACAGAAGCATTGGAAAGAGTTTCCACATAATTATATGAACAACCACATGACCAAAATTTGATATTAACAGGGATAATTTTTGAATCTTTTATTAAAAGATTCCTAAAATTCTTCCATTTCCTAAATGCTTTTGATTCCTAAAAATCATTTCTCCCCCTCACACAGACTCCCATCTGTTTCAAGACTGAATAACTATGTCAGCACAGCAGTTCATTTTCAGAATTTGGTAAACATTGCAAAATTAGTTTCAAAGCATATGGCAGATATTTAGCAAATGTTTGGGGTTTTTTCCCTCCAAAAACAATTATATGCCAATAAGGAAACTAGAAATTTTCAAACTGCTCCAGTATAATCTTCTTCCTATTTGACAGAATGGAAATCCTGATTCTAGCCATTAGACCAGTAGGTTCCTCAGCAAAATAACCAAGTAATTTTGTTTTAATATGGATGTGCTGAATAATTTTAAGGAAAGTCATTTTCATTTTCATTTTTATTTTTTTTGAGACAGGGTCTCACTTTGCCACCCAGGCCAGAGCATAGTAGCACAATCTTGGCTCACTGCAGCCTCGACTTCCCAGGCTCAAGCCATCTTCCTACCTCAGCTTCCTGAATAGCTGGGACTGACTACAGGTGCGCATACCACCATGCTCAGCTAATTTTGGTACTTTTAGTTGAGACGGGGTTTTCCCATGTTCCCCTGGTTGGTCTTGAACTCCTAGACTCAAGCGATCTGCCCACCATGGCCTCCCAAAGGGCTGGGATTACGAGCAGGAAAGTCATTTTTAAATGAAGGTATTTTGACAGTGCTTTATTTAAAGGGAAGAAGAAAACGGAACTACCGAGTGATCTTCCATGAGAACCTTAACGTTCCACCGGTGAAGAGAGGGAATGCTGTGATGGGTGCCTCTAACGAGCAAAACTGTGCAGGCCAAAGGAGTGGCGCGGAGAGGAGGTTTTGTGGGAATGATTAGTTGTGAGTTCATAGCAGTTTGCTTTGTTATCATGTTTAATAATTTACATGTTACAGATATTTCTTCAAATGTTCCCAATGTTCTATATTTTTTATTGAAAATAATTCAGTATGGGCAGAATTACCTGATTAAAATCACAGTTTGCAGGGTAGGGAGGAAGTAGCCTGTGAAGCTGGACTCATACCGTCTTTCGCAGATGAGGAAATGAAAAGTCAAGACAAGAAGTGACTCTGTTAAGATTACACAATTTGGGGCAAAATGACAGCCAGAGTAATTTCTCTCCCAGGTGCAAAGCTTTTCCCCAAAATCAAACCTCCCTCTAAAATCAGGTTTACACACTTTTATACTTGTTTGGGAGAAATACAGATTTTCAGTGCGCCCAGTAGGCTCATGTTCAAAGATGCAAGTGTCATCAGAGAAAGAAGGAAGACAGCATTCTATGTACTTGGTATTTGCTGGGCTTCAAGTCTACTTGTGGGTTCCATGGGTCATGATTCATCAAAAACTGAACTTAGAGATCCAGGAATAAGACAAGTGCTGGCTGCAGGCTTTAGTGGTACTGACAGCTGAGAGCTGCCTAAAAGAAAAAGCCAACAGAACAAAGTTCTAGATGCATAAGCAAGTGCTTATACACAGCATCTGCACTTTTAATTTTTAATTTGTGTGTGTGTGTGAATGTTTAACATGAAAGAATTTTCTTAAGTTCAAGGGCACAGGTGCAGGTTTATTATACAGGTGAACTACTCATGTCACGGGGATTTGTTGTACAGATTATTTCAGCACCCAGATATTAAGCCTAGTACCCACTAGTAATTTTTCCTGATCTTCTCCCTCCTTCTACCCTCCACCCTCCAAAAGGCCCCAGTGTGTGTTGTTCCCCTCTGTGTGTCCACGTGTTCTCATCTTTTAGCTCCCACTTATAAGTGACAACATGTATTTGGTTTCCTGTTTCTGTGTTAGTTTGCTAAGTACACTGGCCTCCAGCTCCATCCGTTTTCCTGCAAAGAATGTGGTCTTGCTCTTTTTATGGTAGCATAGCATTTCATTGTGTATATGTACATTTTCTTTATCCAGTCTGTCGTTGATGGGCATTTAGGTTGCTTCCATGTCTTTGCTGTTGTGAATGGTGCTGCAGTGAATATACACATGCCTGTGTCTTTGTGATAGACTGATTTCTATTCCTTTGGGTATATATGCAGTACTGCGATTGCAGAGTCAAATGGTAGTTCTGTTTTTAGGTTTTTGAGGAATCACCATACTGCTTTCCATGATGGTTGAACTAATTTACACTCCCACCAACAGTGTATAAGACTTCTTTTTTCTCCACAACCTCACTAGCACCTATTGTTTTTTAAATTTTAGTAATAGCCATTCTGATTGTTGTGAGATGGTATCTCATTGTGGTTTTAATTTGCATTTATCTAATGATCAGTGATGTTGAGCTTTCTTCATATGATTTTTGGCCACATGTATATCTTATTTTGAAAAGTGTTCATGTCTTTTGCCTACTTCTTAATGGAGTTTTTTTTTTTTTTTTGTAAATTTAAGTTACTTATAGATGTTGGACATTAGACCTTTGTCATGTGCGCAGTTTGCAAAAATTTCTCTCATTATGTAAGTTGTCTGTTTACTTTGTTGATAGTTTCCTTTTGCTGTGCAGAAGCTCTTTAGTTTAATTAGATTCCATTTGTCAATGTTTGCTTTTGTTGCAATTGCTTTTGGCATCTTCGTCATGAAACCTTTGCCTGTTCCTGTGTCTCCAGAGTGGTATTGCCTAGGTTGTCTTCCAGGTTTTTTACAGTTTTGGGTTTTATATTTAAGTCTTTCATCCATCTTGTGTTAATTTTCCTATATGGTGTAAGCAAGGGGTCCAGCTTCAATCTTGTGCATGTGACTGGCCAGTTATCCCAGCACCATTTATTGAATAGGGAGTCCTTTTCCCATTGCTTGTTTTTGTCAGCTTTATCAAAGATCAGATAGTTGTAGGTGTGTGACCTTATTTTTGGGCTCTCTATTCTGTTCCATTGGTCTGTGTGTCTGTTTTTGTACCAGTACCATGCTGTTTTGGTTACTGTGGTATAGTTTGAAGTCAGGTAGCGTGATGCCTCCAGTTTTGTTCTTTTTGCTTAGGATTGCCTTGGCTATCAGGGCTCCTTTTTGGTTCCACGTGAATTTTAAAATAGTTTCTTCTGTTTTTGTGAAGTATGTCATTGGTAGTTTGATAGGAATAGCATTGAATCTATCAATTGCTTTGGGCAGTATGGCAATTTTCACGATATTGAGTTTTCCTATCCATGCACATGGAATGTTTTTCCATTTGTTTGTGTCATCTCTGATTTCTTTGAGCACTGTTTTGTAGCTCTCTTTGTAGAGATCTTTCACCTTCCTGGTTAGCTGTATTCCTAGGTAGTTTATTCTTTTTGTGGTAATTGTGAATGGTATTGCATTTCTGATTTGGTTCTTGGCTTCACTATTGTTTGTGTACAAGCATGCTGGTGATTTTTGTACGTTGATTTTGTAGCCTGAGACTTTGCTGAAGTTGTTTATCAATTTAAGGGGCTTTTGGATCGAGACTATCCAAGAGATCCAAGAGAGATCGGTTTTCAAGGTGTAGGATTATGTCGTCTGCAAACAGGGATAGTTTAACTTCCTCTCTTCCTTTTCAGATGCTCTTTATTTTTTTCTCTTGCCTGATTGCCCTGGTCAGGACATCCAACACTATGTTAAGTAAGAGTGGTGAGAGAGGGCATCCTTATCTTATGCCAGTTTTCAATAGGAATGCTTCCAGCTTTTGCCCATTCAGTATGATGTTGGCTGTGGGCTTGTCATAGATGGCTTTTATTTTGAGGTATGTTCCTTCAATACCTAGTTGATTGAAAGTTTTTAACACAGTGTTGAATTTTACTGAAAGCCTTTTCTGAATCTATTGAAATAATCATGTGATTTTTGTCCTTAGATCCATTTATGTGGTAAGTCACATTTATTGATTTGCATATTTTGAACCAACCTTGCATCCCAGAGATAAAGCCTACTTGATTAGGGTGGATTAGCTTTTCGATGTGTTGCTCGATGCGGTTTGCCAATATTTTGTTGAGGATTTTTGTATCGATGTTCATCAGGGCTATTAGTCTGAAGCTTTCTTTTTTGTGTCTCTGCCAGGTTTTAGTATCAGGGTGATGCTGGCCTCATAGAATCAGTTAGGAGGATTTTGGAACAGTTTCAGTAGGAATGGTACCAGCTCTTCTTTGAATATTTGGTAGAATTTGACTGTGAGTCTGTCTGATCTTGAGATTCTTTTGGTTGGTATGCTACTTATTATGCCTAAATTTCGAAGCTCATTAATAGTCTGTTCAGGGATTCAATTTCTTTGTGGCTTAGTCTTGGGAGGGTGTATGTGTCCAGGGATTTATGCATTTCTTCCAGATGTTCTAGTTTATGAGCACCTGCACTTTTTAAATTATGCTGGGAACATAGGCTTCCATTGCTTTGCCATCTTTCACTACCATCCTACATGTTTATTCGTCATCAGTTCAACACACTTTATGATTTTGTGCCAAGATTGACAAATACTTTGTTGTGCTATTATCTTGATAATAGTATTCTTTCACATAGTGAATGTTTCAACATAAAAAAATTCAAAAGGATTACTTTGTCTTATTAATTTGGAATGGAACATAAACGATGAGTATCAGTCATTTAAACTGTGGTAACAATGAAGTAAGTAACCAGAAATTGATAGGTCGGTCCACTTCTCAATCAGCTGCTCCCAATTGAAAACATGAAATATTTATTCCATATAGCTCTTTTCATAAAAACATCTGGGCAAGTTGTCTCATAATTTTTTTTTTTTTTTGGAGACAAAGTCTCGCTCTGTCACCCAGGCTGGAGTTCAGTGGTGCGATCTCAGTTCATTGCAACCTCAGCCTCCCAGATTCAAGCTATTCTTGTACCTCAGCCTCCTGAATAGCTAGGATTACAGGCATGCACCATCACACCTGGCTAATTTTTGTATCTCTTAGCCAATAAAAGCTTACAGCTTACATTTGCGATGAAGTTATTTGTAGCATTGTTTGCAACAGTGAAAGAGGGAAGAGTCTAATTGTCCAAAATGAGGGAATCAGCTAACTACATTTTTGTGCATCTGTACAAAAAGTGATGCAGCTTTTAAAATGAGGTAGATCCCAAATAACTGATGTTGAAAAGTCTCCTAGGCTGTCAAGTGAGAAAGGAATGTACAGAATATTCATGCTTTAGAAAAATAAGGGAAATACACACACATACACACGCACACACATAAATAGGTATGTATGTAGCTGAATGTGCAAATCTGCACCCCGTCATGGTTGCCTCGGGAGGGGGCAGCTGAAGGACAGACACGCTTTTCACTGTATTTACCTATTCGTGCTGCCTGAATTTTACCATGTAAAATTCATACATTTTAAAAAATTAAAAACTAAAAAAAAAGTAGGTAGATACTTAAAATGGGAACTTAACCTCTCAGGTTGTTAATTTCAGAAAATACTGAAAAAGTACAGAGCGAGACTCCATCTCAAAAAAAAAAGAAAAAGAAAATAATTAGCTGGGCATGGTGGCACATTTCAGTTGTCTTAGTTCTTTTTCAAGGACATAAAAAGCCACGGAGGGCTGGGGGGAAGCCCTGTGCATGCGGATCATGAGGTCAGGAGATCGAGACCATCCTGGCCAACATGGTGAAACCTCGTCTCTGCTGAAAATACTAAAATTGGCTGGTGTGGTAGCATATGGTTGTAGTCCCAGCTACTCGGGGGGCTGAGAGGTGGGAGAGTCACTGGAACCCAGGGGGCTGAGGTTGCAGTGAGCCAAGATTGTGCCACTGCACTCCAGCCTGGCAACAGAGTGGGACTCCATCTCAATAAAAAAATAAATAAATAAAGCCCCTTGAATGTAAGAAATGTGGTAAACCATTTACTCTTTCCCATTCCCTCATAAACATGAAAGAGCTCACACTGCAGAGAAACCTTAAGAATGTAGGAAATGTGGTCAAGCCTTCAGATTTTCCTGTTTTTGAAGATTTGGGAGGGCTCAGAGTAGAGAAAAGCCTTTTGAATTTAAATTTGTGGTAAGACCTTCAGCTGTGTTAGTTCCATTTGAAGACATCAGCTCAGTCCTGAGAAAAACCCTATGAATGTCCAGAATGTGGGAATGTTTCATTTCTCTCATACCCACTCAAGGACATATGAAAATGCACACTGTAGCTCCCTGGACCTTGTAAATACAAGAACGTACACAGGATTAAAACTCTAATAGTTTAGAAAATGCAAGAATATTTTCAGTTTTAACATTTACTTGAAAAGTCATGTGAAAACTCCCACAGGAAAGAAGTTCTATAAGTGACGCTTTTCTAATTTGGAAAGCCTGATGCAAATTAATTATCATGCAGTGCTTGAAAAAAATGTATGAAATGTTACACGTTACAAGTATATTGTTTTTATCAGTGGTTCATTCCTTTTTTTTGTTTTTTTTTTTTTTTTTTTTT
>NW_012110585.1:3751879-3787887 GCF_000951045.1 Mandrillus leucophaeus | reverse complement strand
TGTTAGCCAGGATGGTCTCGATCTCCTGACCTCGTGATCCACCCATCTCGGCCTCCCAAAGTGCTGGGATTACAGGCTTGAGCCACCGCGCCCGGTCTATCAGTGGTTCATTCTTAAAGAGTCTTGAGTATGCATTTCACTTTGTTTTGCAGGGAAACCTAAACCTAAAGCTGCCAGTTCATATCCCATCTCCTGTTTTCTCCGATGAGGCCTGGCATTCTGCTGCCAACCTTAGCAACTCCTTTAGTGCCCACCGCATCCGCTAACCCCAACCCCCAGCCATGTGAAAGGTAGGTGTGAGCCCTGCAGTGAGCATCTGCTGCAGAGCTTCTCCGGGAATGTTTCAGCCCTAGAGGTAGCAGCCTGAGCAGGGCGGGGACTGCCCTAGAACACCAGTGGTTGCAAATGCGACCACATCTCACCCTCTGCTAAGACTCACATTTTCTTCCAGATTTTTACGTATTTGAAATCCGGATTATCCTACAACCTCTGTTGTGTAGGTTGTGACCATAATAGTGCTAGCATTGCCTATTGTGGCATAGGCACCTTCCAAACACAGCACTGAAACCTGCGCAGTGGGTGTCAGAGGCCAGGAGAAACATTCAGCCATCATTGAAACCCCTAGGAACCAAAAAGTTGTAGGTTTTGGGCAAACCAAATAGAGTTAAGCACATTCCTAAAGCAGGTGTCAAAAGTAGGCTAGATTGGAGTAATTATAAAGCTGGTTTACAGTGCCAGTGACTTTTAGGTTTTCTGAATTCTTTTAAGGAGTGCTCTAACATCAAAGTCGTATTGGCACAGAGAACAATACTGGGTGGAAAAACCAGAGACACCAACCACTGAGTCAAAAAGTGATTCAGAGAAGTGAAACCCAAAGTTTTAGGAAAACCAAACATATATTTCTAGATCCCTTTCTACAGATGCACAAGTGATAACATCTGCATCTAGCAAAGTCTCAAAGAGCTCCTCAATGGGATACAAAGTAAAAAGTCCAAACAACAAGAAAGCATTCTGTTTTTCCTTTTCTTTGTTTTTTCAGAGATAGGGTCTGGCTCTGCTGCCCAGGGTGGAGTACAATGCTGTGATCATAAGTCACTTCAGCCTCCGCCTCCCGGGCTGAAGTTATCCTCCCACCTCAGCCTCCCAAGTAGCTGGGACTACAGGCTCACACCACGACATGTGGCTAATTTTTGTAGAGACAGGGTCTCCCTGTGTTGCCCAGGCTGGTCTTGAACTCCTGGACTCAAGCAATCCTCTTGCCTCAGCTTCTCAAAGTGTTGGGATTATAGGCGTGAGCCACTGCACCTGGCCATTGTGTCTATTTAAATGCAAGAAGTTTTCTTCCTTTCTTAGAACATAAAAATACTAGTGTGTATTATAAATAATGGCTCATTTTAATAATACATTTTTAATGATATATTTTCTGGGTGCCTTGAATATTAAAAAATTAGGAAAGTACATCCTTGGAGGCAGCTACTTGTTCTGGTTCATTCTTTCATACTACAATTACAAATTATATTTACACTTCTCACAGCAGTGTAGGTACAGAAGAATTGTACTTACAGTGTAAAGAAGGAACTGGGCAAAATAATTTTTCAATTTACAATCTTTTAACAAATCAAAAAAGAAAAACTTTTCTTAAGGACTTCAGACAAATGGATCAATAGACAAGGTATCACATATACTCCCAAAATAAGGCAGAGTTGTCCCCCAAAACTATTCCCTTAGAGACGCTCACCTTATATTAGAAACATTACAGTCTTTCACGATATACTATATGCTGTCAGTAACCTGAAAAGAATACAAGTTATTGTTTTGTGTAAAACATATTAGCCTCAAACAACCTTAAGCAATGCTAACATTGCTGCTGGTAGGATAAGTTGTAAAGGAGGCACACTAACAGTCATGGTCTCTAGGATTATAAAGCTACAATTACAAGTATTTGGTGTCACTGGAAAGAAGCCTGTTAAAAATCGAAGGCAGTGCTCTGTGGATTCTGAAAACCAGCTGCCCTAGTGCTACTTACACACAGGCATACTTGTGGTTTGGGATAAATGTCCACCAACAGCATCATACATAGACCCCAAAACTGCTGTATCCCAAACAACTTAGAAAGAAAAAAGATCATCTGCTCTTAACCTATTACAGGATGCCAAAGGGGGGCACCAAGGTCAAATATGAAGTCTGAGTGACATTCCTAAAATGCGAATGTGAAGAAGGAAAGCCCATATCCTGGTTAATAGATTAATAAATCTGAAACACCTGTAACTAATAGTAAAGGCATCTATTATATCCTCTCATCTACAATTCTAAACATTATATGCATAAGTTGGGTGGAAAAGATTTTGGGCTCTTCTCATTGGAAGGTAAGGGGTTGCCTGTTTGGCTACCTTATAGACAAACATACTAAAGCTATAAAAACATTGCCCTGAAACAATTTTTTAAAAAGTAACTACCATAAAAAAAATCATTAAAAAACAAGATTCCTTTCTCCCAGGTGATTTTTGGAAGCGATTCACTGATTTAGAGGCAGTTACCATCCGGTTATGTGAGATCTAGGATCCACCATTCATAGCTGTTGTATTAGAATGTTAAGATTCTCCAGCAAAAAATAAAGTTTATGTTCTTCAAACTTTTTAGAAAAATAAAACTTTCAAGTGTAGCCTCTTGCCTCAGCCTCCCAAAGTGCTGGGATTACAAGCATGAGTCATTGCACCCAGCCACAAAAATAAAACTTTTAAACAAATGTAAACCGTATTGAGGTGCATGAATATGCACCAAGAGGAAGGTGTTGATGGTGGAGAATTTGATCACAAATTAATCCAACTCTTTCTGAAGATAAATTTGACAATGTAAAATGAAAAGGCAAGTAGGTGTTTATGTCCTGTGACCCACTAATCGTACTTCTAGGTTTCAGCAATTAAATAGTGAAATAATTACATCATTATGATACTCCATTCAATGAGTTATGCAGCTATCTTTAAATGGCAAATACTGAAACTACATGTAAGTTCTTTGTAATGCATAGAGGACTGGAGAATATTTTCAAACAACTACTATATGGCATGGCAAAAATTGCAAGTGAGTCTTTTCCAAAACTTTTGACAATATTGCCTTCACACTACTTTTAGAGTAAAAGAAAAAGGTTTCACCTTCCAGTCCTAGCTTGTATAAGCATAGAAGAAAATATAAGATAATACACTAATTTTTTTGTGTTGTGTTTGAGATGGTCTCGCTCTGTGACTCAAGCTGGAGTACAGTGGCGCAAGCATAGCTCACTGCAGCCTCAAACTCCTGGCTACAAGTGATCCTCCAGCTTCAACCATGTGAGTAGCTGCTACAGGTATGTGTCACCACATCTGACTTAAACTACTTTTGTAGAGATGGGAGTCTTGCTATGTTGTCCAGGCTGCTCTCGAACTCCTGGCTTTAAGCAATCCTCCCTTGGCCTCCTAAAGTACTGTGATTACAGGTGTGAGCTGCTGCGCGGGGTCCCACACTATACTGCTAACATGTTATTGATTGGGTTTGGAGGGGAAGACAACTTTATTATGTATCTTTTAAATTGTCTGAACTGTTAACATTTTTTTAAATGACAGAATTCAAAGCATTTTCTGAACACACTCATCCCCTTACCATAAAATACAATCGCAAATTGGTGATTTGGCCTATGTGAGTTAAAAAATACTAAATATCTCCCACCTACCATAGTAAGTGTCCAAAACACTCAGTAGCTTTCACTAACCGAGTCTGTTCCGGACTCCAGGCCATCTATCTTGCTGGCAGACATCGGGATCGCTGTTTGTGTAGCAACACAAGGCACTTCCCAGCAATGCCACACACAAACATGTGAGCAGAAAACTAATAACCACAGGCAGTCTGTGTAAAACATCAGAACAAAGCCAATCTTTGTATTCTTTTTTATTTATAAATAAACTATTTTTGTGGTTAAACCCACTTTTCCTTCTAAGTAGCTTTTTGGGTTATTTCCAAATTAACCATAAAAAGCCCTTTCTCCCAACAGAAAGGAAAGCGTTTTACAGGAAAACACTGATGGGCTCTGGGATCCCAAGAGGTGCACCAGATATTGAGTGTTCAGATAGAAGGGACAACTAACTCTAGTCTTGGAGTACAAAGATGTCAGTGAATAAGAATCATCCAAAGACGCTGAGGCATTCATTGTTTTTCACTCTTATTTGAGGTGCTCTAGAGGTGTGTTTATAGACTGGGAAAGACTCAAGGAAGCTGTTTGGAACAAACCCCTCCAAAGGATCCCAATTAAAGGTCATCCTAGGAGCCTGGTGGATACGCTGGAAGGCTAGGGTCTAGGAGACAAAGGTCGCTCAAGTTGCTGCTTCTTATCTCATGAAAGGGAAGAACTGCTTATTCCTTTAAGATAACTGAGAGTAAGTTAAGCAAACTTGAGAACTGTTTTTTAAACTATAAACAATAAGCAATCATTTTAAAACTCAATTATCTACCCAAATGTTCATAGCAGCATTATTCATAATAGCTTAAAAAGTGCAAAAACAGTAAATGTCCCTCAATAGATGAATGGATAAAGAAAACAGTATTATCCATGCAATGAAATATTACTTAGCAATAAAAAATGAAGTACTGATACATGCTAAAACATGGATGAACCTTGAAAATGGACTGCTTAATTAAAGAAACCACTAAAAGGCAACCACATTCCACTTATATAAAATGCCCAGAACAGGCAAACCCAGGAACAGATGTACATTAGTGGTTACCTAGGGTGGGAAGGGCTTATATAATATGCCCTTCTTTCTGGGGCGTTGAAATGGCCTAAAATTAGATTATAGTGATGGTTGCAAAACTCTTTAATACATTGAAAACCACGGAACTATAAATGAGTGAATTTTATGGTATGTAAACTACATCTCAATAAACTGTCAAAAAAAGAATTCATTACTAACTGGTTTTAAAAATAAGATCTTCCTGCCTCTCAAGAGTAGCCCAAAAGAAAAATAAAATCTACAAACATAAACCTAAGTATATTAGTGGATGAAAAAGCTATAATAATGTAACTGTTAAACAATTCAATTACCTAAAAGTTCTCCAGTTAATAGTCAAATAGATTTTATAATCCAGTTATGCCTTCATAACTTCAACTATTATGCTTTGACGTAACAGTTCAAAACTCCAAATGCATAACATTTTGTTACTAAGCAGGTAACACAAATGCCTTTTCATCCTTGATAGCTGTTACCAAATATATCCACGATTAATCTGTGGAATTGGAAGTTTCACTTCCTAGAGATTTTATATGCAGTACATTCTGAGGTCACTGGAAAAAAGTTAACCTGTATGTATCTATACAGTATTGCACCAGAAATATTTTTTTAAGTGACAGGATTGAAAGCATTTTCCAAACACACTCATGCCTCCTTACCATAAAATACAATCACAAACTGGTGATTTGGCCTCACTTAAAAAGTTAACCTGTATGTATCTGTATGGTAATTGCATCACAGGGTTTAGAGCAGCCCTTCTGAGGGCTCAACCCAGCAAAATCTAAAAAAAAAAAAAGATGCCACAAGTAAGTGCTCTTTGGAAAACTGCATTGGTCTAAATTGGTCTGACTAGTGGGCCTCAGCTGGATTCAAACAACCAGTGGTACCTGGCACTTAACGAGTGAATCTAAAGGGGTATAGCCCAGAAACCTGTACATTAGACAGTCTCCCTAGATGCTGACGTTGCCAGGTCAGGGAATTACGTTCCTGGGAATTACACTTAGTTCACTAACAGGAGGGCAATCAAAATAAGAGAGGGGCTACCCTTCGCTGGCTACATCATCTTTAAACTCTTCATTTCCCACAGATCTAGCATCTTACAGAAAAACTAGCAGTGATCATTTTTGAAGCAGTGTCAAAATATCTTGAACGTTGACGGACACAGGATGAATATACCAAACACGGTTTACGTTCTGCTGGGATAGTAAAGAATACTTTTAAATCAGGAGTACCTCTTCGAAAGTCCTTAAAATGTAATCTTTGGTCTCTAGTCAAGAGAATAATCGAGTCTTAGGAGGAATATTTAAATTGAATTTAATTAAATACAAATGTCACACACTCCCTTCGTCCCAGAAATGGTCACTTCATCCTAATTAAGGAAATGGAAACTAATGATGACTTAAGCCTTATTCTGTGGAATGTGTTTAGACAAGTTCAGGCAAACACCAAAAACTGAGAAGTCCCCCCACCATACCTACAACATTCTGAAAATGCTTAAATGTTAAACTCCATTCTTTGTCTAGCAGTTCAATATGAGCTGCCAAAATTTAGTCCAATTAGTCAGTTCCAAATAATGTAGGCTCCTTGGAGTCTATAACCTTGGAGTCGTGACAGTTCTCCTTTGGCAGTGGACCAGGACACAGGAGCTCCTCTTTCAGATTCTTTCAGTTGGCTTGGGCAACTCTGGTTTCAGAACCATGAAAGTTCAACATGGTAGTCACCAACTCTGGAAGATCAAAATCGTGTTTCCACCCCCAGTCCTTCCGAGCATTGCTGTCATCAAATTTCATCGGCCAACTATCCGCTAGGAAAAGATACGCAAGAGTAGCTTAAGTTATTCAGGTTGTGGATTTGCAAAAAGGTCTTGACCATTTTATATAAAGGTCTACAGTACAAAGTATAAAACAGGAAATTCCTTCAAGTAAAGCAGAACCGCTATTATGCACAGTCACCCTCTTAGGGCCAAAGACTATTAACCCATCTTTTGTCAGGCACTGTGAATTTTCACACATTATTAAAATCTCACACAACTTCATAAGAAGTTTTATACTCAAAGAGGTGCTTCCACTCACAAATTGGCAAAGTTACAGTATTTGAAAACCTGGGGCTGTTTTCATACTACCTCTATTGCTTCTATTTTTCCTTGCTTTATGTTTAAACTGTTAACAAGATGAAAGGCTAACAAGTTGTTTATCTGGAATGGAATGATTTCACCCACTTTAGAAATCATTCCCCAAAATCAAAGCTTCTGCTGGCTTGGGCTCAACAATTTCTTTGGGCTAGGCTCCTTCTCCAAAAGGTGTCTGGACCCTTGGGAAAGATCTATGCTCTCCTTATCCTTCCAAGGTTTATGTCCTCCAGGGACTCATAGTAAAGGCCTTTGCCAGCGGGTACGAACCTATGGCCTGCCGAACGGCATCCACGTTGTATGTGATCTGGAATTCCGGCACGTGCTTGAGGACCTCCTGGGCCAGCTCCTCGGGTGTGAAGCTCATGGCGCTGACATTGTAGGTCCTCATGGAGAGGGACTCGGCCGGGGCCTCCATGACCTCCAGGGTGGCCCTGAGGCAGTCGTCAATGTACATCATGGGCAGCCTTGTGCGGGCTTCCAGGTTGCACTCGAATTTGCCATGCTTTGTGGCATCATGAAAAATCTGGACTGCATAGTCTGAAAGGGAATCCCGTGTGTGGGTTATAACAAAACAATGAATGAGCCTCTTGGATCGAGGCAGCAGTTCTCAAATGGTCTAGTCTCAGAGCCTTTTTATAACGGATTCTTAAAATTTAAGAACTCCAGTCAAGCTCAGTGACTCACACCTGTAGTCCCAGCACTTTGGGAGGCCGAGGCAGGTAGATCGTCTGAGATCAGGAGTTCAAGACCAGCCTGTCCAACATAGTGAAACCCCATCTCTACTAAAAATACAAAAATTAGGCAGGTGTGATGGCACACATCTGTAATCCCTGCTACTTGGGAGACTGAGGCATGAGAATCACTCGAACCCAGGAGACAGGAGAGTGCAGTGAGCTGAGATGGCGCCACTGCACTCCAGCCTGGGGGACAGAGCGAGACTCCATCTCAAAAAAAAAAAAAAAAAAAGAATTGAGAACTCCCAAAGAAATCTGACTAATGTGGGTTATATCAATATTTACTGTAACAGAGTTAACTGAGAATTGTTTAGAATATTACCTTTTAAAATGACAATAAGCCTATCACATATTAATATGTGTAACATTTTATACGAAAAAGAGTATATTTTCTAAACAAACAAAAGGTACTGAGAAGGATGGTCTGTGGTACATTCTAAAAGTCTCTTTAGGGTCTGGCTTGATAGGGGTCTGCTGGAGCCCCCATCTGCTTCTGTGTCCAGTCCATTCTTATCTTACAAGCCACACCACCTCTGGAAAACTCCACGATGCATTTGTGAAAGGAGAGTGAAAAAGGCCAGTAACGTCTCTATATTGATAAGAGTTTTGACCCTCAAGACCCCTTGAAAGTGTCTTGAGGATGCCCGGAGCTCCCCAGACCACACTTGGAGAAGCACCATATTAAAAAGCAGAAGCTTTGTAAGACCTCCTTCCAAATCTCTCTGATGTGGTCAAGTATCTTCTATATCCATTCTCAGGGCCATGGATGTGGAAAGGATACCCGACGTGGGATTTATGAAAGAATGAGTGTTTGAGTCCAAAATAATAATCGTCCTTACGTTCCTTTCACATACACAATGCCTACAGTCTATTTGAATAGGGCTCTCTCTGCGCGTTAAGAAACAAGAGGCTGTTGCTTACTGGGGGTCTTCCTACACTGAGTCACAGATTTGTTCTTGAATATTACGTTTTATTCTGGCACTGTGGGTGGCCAATCCCGAGCTGGACCGACAACACTGGCATGTGCTACCCTTAGTGAGTGTAAGCCAGTTGGGTTCACTGTGCTTTTAAAATGCACATCGAGAGACAACACAGAAACTCTGGTCGCCATACAGCTAAAAAGATAGCACATTCATTTACCACAAAGACAACTCCTCCTAGCAATCAGTCTATTTTTTTTTTTTTTTTGGTGGTTTTTGTTGTTTTTTATTTTTGAAACAGGGTCTCACTCTGTCACCCAGGCTGGAGTGCAGTGGCACGATCTCAGCTCACTGCAGCCTTGGCCTTCTGGGCTCAAGAGACCCTCCTGCCTCAGGTTCCCCAGTAGCTGGGACTACAGGTATGGGCTATCATGCCTGGCTAATTTTTGTTTATTTTTCATAGAGACAAGATCCTACTGTGTTGTCCAGGCTGGTCTCTGGCTAGAGTGATCCTCCTGCCTCAGCTTCCCAAAGTGCTGGAATTATAGGCATGAGCTACCGCACCTGTCTAGAAAGCCTATCTAACATACAAGAGATGAAAGAAATAGAAAACACTTAACCAGTTGTTCCTCCTCCAGGCTGGGAGTCAGCTGAAATGATTCCAGGATATCTCAGGCATCGGAAATCTAACCCATACCGGTAATGATAATACTATGAAAAAGAGAAAACATATTCAAACACAGATGTTTTAAATCAGATAGATGCAAAACAATCTGCTTTTCTGAAATCTCATTCCATGCAGTTATATTTCAATACTCCTAAAGAAAATAAAGACTCCTAAGTTTTTATCTTTAAAAAAAAAAATCAACTTTTTGGTGATACATCAATGCTGTAAATAACACATTAGCCTACAGTAGGGCTTTCCAGCCTCTCTTTGGAAAGGTGCCACTGATTATCGTCCTAAACGATTCAGCCTGAGTACATCCCCACACATGGCATGGGGAAAAGCAGAGGAGAGAACAGTAGATGAGAGGGCCGTGGCTATGACCGAGCTAGAGGAGCAGGCAGCAACTCAAAAGTATAAAGATAAAGAGTATTTTGCAGTAGTTCATGCCTATAATCCCAGCACTTTGGGATGCTGAAGTGGGTGGATCACTTGAGGTCAGAAGTTTGAGACCAGCCTGGCCAACATGGCAAACCACTGCCTGTACTAAAAATATAAAATTTAGCGGGGCGTGGTGGCACGTGCCTATAATCCCAGCTACTTCGGAGGCTGAGGCATGAGAATCCCTTGAACCCAGGAGGCAGAGGCTGCTATGAGCTGAGATCACGCCACCACACTCCAGCCTGGGCGACAGAGCAAGACTCTGTCTCAAAAAACAAACAAACAAACAAAAAACAAAAAACCCAAGATGTTTGAAGTTTTCTGTAGGTTTAGAGTTACTACCAATGGCTACCAATACTGGGAGCCAGAAAGAATGGTGGGGTACAAGTAAGACAAGCAGCAAATGAAGAGATGGGGGCTGTGCACGGGGCACCCAGGAAGTGCTGAGTGTTCCCACACGGCTGAGGAGGTTTGAGGAGCTGGACACACCTGCCACATGACAAACCCAGTGAGTTAAGTAAGCGACTCTGGGGCTGAGATCCAAGAAGAGGGAAAGGTCCTCCAGGGATGAATCACCAGGCCTTGGAGACAAAAAGAATGAGAAAGCAAACAGCAAATTGTGCCAGCCGGGGCACATTCAGCAATCTCGCTGAGTGATACTTACTTCTCCCATGAGCTCCGCGTGGACCTTGGACACCCCGTAGATGGTCCTGGGTCTCTGAATACAGAGATCGGGGGTTGGGTTCCGCGGAGAGGTGGGTCCAAAGGCCCCGATCGTGCTAGGCACAAACAATCGCAGATTGTGTTCCGCAGCGACATCCAGGATGTTATGCAGGCCTGAAATGAACAGACACTATCAGAATCTGAAAACATCTCTTCTTAAAGAACTGGAAAAACTGGCAAATCACATATCCAGCCAGAGCCAGATGCTTACCAGTTATATTCACTGCTCTAGCCAGTGAAACATTTGCTTCTCCAATGGCGCTGAGCAAAGCGCTGTAATGAAAGAGCCAGGTGATGCGGTTGTTTACCACAATCTCCCGAAGATTCTTGTAATCCAAGATATCAGAATAAATGAACGGACCTGCAAGGAACATAAATTGAAACCACGAATGTGAAAAGGGTTGTGAACTACATGGACCTTTCCCCTTTCCCCCGTTGACTTGTGAATTTCATTGGTAGCCATGCGGTAACCAAGCCACTTGGGCACTAGGCAGCATTTTTCTTACGGAAGAATCACAAGTCACAGTCAGCCCCCAGGTAATGACAGCAAACGCTCCTATAGGACCTGCCTGGGCCAAGCCCTGTTCTAAGGACTTTATGTACATTTCTTTCCCGTACAGCCTTGGAGGTAAACACATTTTACTGAGGAGGAAACAGGCACAGAGAGGTTAAGCAACTTGCCAGGATCAGAGAACAAGTGGAGGAATTGGGGTTGCAGCTAGGCATCGGCTCCAGAGTGGGTGCTGTTCCTCCCAGCCCTGTTTGCAGAGTGGCTTCACTCTGCTTCCAAGGTGCACATTTGAAAAGGAATAGAGAAATGGACTAATTAAACACCACCACCACCTTGGTATAGAAGAGCCACAAATCATGAGTTTATCATAATTATACAGAGGTAAAGTTGATTTTGTTCTGTGCCAATTTTCCCCACTTACAGCAAACTGTCACTCTTCCCCTATGGTGAGCAGCAAAAGGCTGATGCTGAACCAGGAAAGACTAGGGGGCATTACAAAACCATATTTCTGGGGCAGCAGGGACAGTCTTGCTCTGTCGCTCAGGCTGGAATGCAGTGATGCAATCATGGCTCACTGCAGCCTCCATCTCCTGGGCTCAAGCGGTCCTCCCAAGTAGCTAGGACTGCAGGCATGTGCCACCATGCCAAGCTAATTTTTTATTTCTTGTGGAGACAGGGTCTCACTATATTGCCCAGGCTAGTCTTGAACTCCTGGACTCAAGTGATCCTCCCACCTCAGCCTCCCAAATTGTTGGGATTACAGGTGTGAGCCACCATGCCTAGTCATAAAAACATTTTTGAAGCAGTAAAAAACCTGACTAGAAGAGCTTGATTTTTTGGTGTGTGTGTGTGTGTGTGTGTGTGTGTGTGTGTGTCTGTGTAGTACTTTAAGAGCAATTCTACACTGGAACATCAGGATTTATTTTTCCAAATTTCTAAAGTTCCTTTTCTTCAGTACAGAACTTGATTTTTGTTTGTATTCTCTCCGAGTCAATAAGTTAAAACACAACAAGACAGGAAACAAAGTTTTTATTTCAAATAACATCAAAATATATTATTCCAAAAACTTCAAGATCAAAAGAACTCTTCTGCTCTTTTATCACCTGAACAAGCAGCAGCATTAAAAATACTTATTTTTAAGTGAAATACCAGTGCCTCAATAACTTCTCTGAGTCATAAATTCAGCTAGGAGCTGTTGCACGCACCGATTTCATAAGCCACCTCTTTGTGCTTTGAAAATTAGAGATAAAAATAAAAGCAAGACCTATGGATCTCTTACCACTGTGAAAGACATGATCGGGGGGCTTCCTGATGTCAGACAAAATCACATTGTCCTTTCCGAATCGTTTCCTAAAGGGAAAATCAACACACACAAGTTGGCAACATCTAGGATGCAACAAGTCCTGTGAAAAGTCTTACAAAATAAGAACGGTAATTTTCTGCCAGCCTCAAATCTCTACTTCCTCTTCATCCTCAATTCCTACACCTTCTGTTCTTGTCTCTCTCACACTCAGGCCTCTATTTCCCTGCCCACGGCTCTGTCTTCTGTTTCTCCTCTCGCCTGACTGTAACCCTACGCTTGTCACCAGTTTCTTCCTATTACCCCTGAGAGTTTTTACCTCTTCCTCATCATTCTTCTCATCTTCTCTCCCTCTTCTTATTCTCTTATCCCATTCTCTCCAAATCCCACACTCTTCCCTTCCAGTTTGCACCTGTACTTCCCTTGGTTCCCAAACAACTAAAAGTCAAAGTGATTCGCTGGGAAAAGTGTGTCTCACTGCCTAAGTTAGGAAAAGAGAGAGAGAGAGAGAGAGCAAAGAACCAGTCTGGAGATGCTGAGTCAAGGGCCTGTGACAAGTCTGTGATATTCAGAGGCAAAATAAAAGGTATTTTAGGCTGGGCACGGTAGCTCACATCTGTAATCCCAGCACTTTGGGGAGGTGAGGTGGGCAGATCACTTGAGGCCAGGAGTTAGAAGACCAGCCTGGGCAACATAGCAAGAGCCCGTCTCTACCAAAAACACAAAAAATTAGCCAGGCGTGGTGGTGGGTGCCTGTAGTCCCAGTTACTCAGGAGGCTGAGGCAGGAGAATCACTTGAACCCAGGAGGTGGAGGTTGCAGGGAGCCAGAATTGCACCACTGCACTTCAGCCTGGGTGACAGAGCGAGGCTCCATCTCAAAAAAAAAAAAAAAGAGAGATATATATACACACACACACACACACACACACAATTATATATATAATTTATATATAGATGTATAAATATCTATATATATCTATATATATAGCAGTTATTTAGATATATCTTAACAATGGTAAGGAGCAAGAGGAGAGAAAAGACGTTTAAAAGGCATCACAGATGAGCTCCATATACTTAAGAACTCAGATTTTAAATTTCAAGTTTTTAGGGCTCTTACCTCAAAAGATTAGCAAGCCCCACTCCCAGCTGGCCAAGACCCCCTAGATGAAGAAGAAAAAAAAAGTGAAGCTTTAATGCAAATCTAACCAGTTCAATTATTCCCAGAACGTAATAACTGAGTGAGACTAGTTTTCAGTCTTAGCTAACTACGTAAGTCCTAGGTTGAGCTGATATAACTGCTGCTTACTTCCTATCTTCCCAGGAACGTGGTACAGCACTTAGAAATGCAATAATCTCCCCCAGGCTAGGACAGAGACCAATACAGGTAATATTGGTTTCAGAGACAGCACTCTCACCAGCATGGAGTGGTTCTGAGAAAGAGGAGAAGCAAGGGCGTAAGAAGAGGAAAATCTCATGAAAGCCAGGCACAGGTCTGGAATTTCTTGGGGCAGGAACTCAATCCTGGCCTTCATTATTTTGATGAACTTTGAAGCTTGTCTGCTATGGGTGACAAAATCATTCAAAACCAGTATGAACAGATTCCTATCCACCTCTGGTGGGATGAGGCAGAATCCCATCCTCCATTAGAAGTGGACTGGGATATGAAAGGGCAAAGAGGCAGGGAGAAACCAAGAAGTCATTTGGAAAAGGGACAGACAACTGACTCAACAAGGCGCCACTGAGAAAGTTAAAATGAATAGTATAGCTTCCAGTTTGAAGGATTCAACATGCCATTGATAGAAACAGGAGGCCAGTGGGCTAGGAGCACATTCGGGAAAGGACAACAGTCCATTTCATTTGAGAGAAACTGATGAGGCAGGAAGATATAAAAGTGGGACTTCCTGTAAGCATTTGTTAACTTGGGAATAAAACCAGGACACCCTGAAAGATGCATCATTAGTGGAGGCGAGAGGGAATAAAACACTCGGACAACACGATGGGTGAATCTGAAGAAAGGCACAGAGGGAAATCTACTAAGCTTGAAACTTATTTCAGCATCAGAAGTGGAGAAGGCAGTAAAAGGGCACACGCCCCACACGCACGCGCGCACACGACAATGAGAAGGATTATGCTGTAAAACCAAGGGAAGAAAGCCTGGCAAGAAAGAGAAAGAAGTAAAACATGTCCATCAAACTGGAGGTAGGCTTGGGCTGGCTGGAAGTGACAGAGTAAAGTCTGGAGTGAGAAGGATACAAAATCAGGGGCCAAACATACTTGAGGTGAGGAGGTTCAGGGAGCGAGTCACTGGCAACGATGAGCTCAAGGGCAACAGTGAGTGCTGCGGCAACAAGTCCCTTGGCCAGACGCTAACTTACCTTCTCTATTTCCAACACGCAAATGCACAATAACAGTTTGGGATGAATGACTCTGAGTTTAGGTTCAGGAGTCTGGCCAAGGAACAGCGTGCCTAACACCAGAATCAATGTTCTAGCCCTGGCACCTTCCTGTGCACTAGCCTTCACTCCCCAGACTGATCCTAATATGGAAGGGAACCAAGTTCCAGAGCAGCTTTTAGCCACCAGGTTCCTAGATTCCTTCGAACAACAATAAAAGTTATGGCAGGGAAAATCAAGTGCTAGGAACAGTGATGAAATAAGGATTTGGATTTGCAAAATTCTAAAAACCAACCAAACAAAAAAGGCAATGGTGAAAAAGGCAGTGTCTGATCAACAAGAGCAGCCGCTCTAATTTAACACTTTGTATTATAAAATACCTCACTCTGAAATCCTTTTCATAGTACAGACAGTAAATCCAGATTCTGCCATCAGGCCAAGCCTGTTTTTGCTGCATTATCGGCTACAGAGACAGGCAGTATGGTTCGGATGGCACATTACACATTCTCAAAACAAAGGCACAGACACACGGCACAGGAAAGAATCAAGCCATGGAAGCAGAAAAAAGAAAAGAAAAACTCACCTGTAATTAAGACTCGCGGATGGTCTGTGTCAGAGAAAGACGCAGAGTGGAAGTTAGCATCTGCTGGAATTTGCCGAGGGGAGATGCCCAGAAAGCGGACCGGCAGGACAGGTGTCCAACAGCCACAGGCCGGGCTCTGCCCCACTTGCCTCAGCATCCGAATGAACAGCATTTTCTTTTCAAATACCTTGTGAGAAAAAAGGAGCAGAGTTAATGATGTGACCTTTTATCCCTCCAGCTCTTCGAAACGAACTCTTCAACTGAAATGAGCACTAAGATTGTCAGCGAATGAGCAAAGCTACGCTTTTAGATTCAGGAATCGAACTAAAGAGACTGCTGAGTTCGCCAATAGGAAGCCAGTCAAGGGCCTCCCATGAGCCAGGCTCTGTGATAAAGGGATAAAGTGTTGCTCACACAAAGTCCGGCCAAACAAAGGCCAAACTGAGATTCAGAACTGACACTGCACAACGCTGACACCAGCTGGGATCTAATGCAACAGAGGCGGTGACTGCACAGAGAACCTGCACACCACAGAGACAGTCGGTGGATCCTAGCAAAGGCTTTAAGTCTTGACTACAACTGTTATCAACTTGTCCACACAACATCTGAGGATACAAATGGGTCCCAGATTAAATATTAAATACAAAGTGCCCTATAAATCTTGCGTTAACACTCACATGTTACAATGAACCAGCCTAGAAAAGCAGAGGGTTAAGATAAAAAGGCCCGTAGCAATATTTAGTAAGCTGGGAAGGATTTTTGTTTTTCCATCATCTCTGTAGAAAGGGTCACGTAGAAAAGCCATTTTCTTATTGTTTCAGAGATCACACAATTTAATTTAGCCTAGCTCCTCCTCCTCATCAGCTTTAGTACCAGCTGACCATGAAATCAGCCCTGGCCTCAGAGGTCAAGACGGTCCAGTCACATATGGCTTGAGACTGCCATGTTCCTCAACCTGTCCCCAACACCCAGGCAAGCGTGTCTTGAGAGCAGCTGCCCAGCTTGCTTTGCTGGTTCTAACAGCAAACCCCCCAGCCTCCCTACCGGCTGGCTTATCACACACCACACACTGACCTGTGGCCTCTACTTTCTCACCGGCTGGAAGAGGAAGATCTCTTCCAACAGAAAAAGCAGGTGAGCTTCAAAGCCAACTCAGGTGTCCCATCCCCTCAAGCATCTTCTATTTTGCATTATAAAGGGAGAAAAAGTAAACCACAGTTAGAGACATTTCCTGTAAGATATAAACTCATAGGAAGGTACTCAGTGCCTCAAGTAGATTTAAGACAGTGATTCCAAGTTAAATGCCAGAAGTAGCAGAAGCTTTCTTACAATCCCTAATCATACCAAAACCCAAATTACAGGAAACAAAAGGAAAATAATGTCTTTTCAAAACACATACCTTTTCATACCTTTCTGGGTCATGAAGGTTTTGCTCTTTAGCACTCCAAAACAAGACAGGCGGAAGCTGCCTGGTGGCTTCTCTGGGTCAGTGACTGGACCCACCAGGTGTCCAGCATCTAGAAGACACCTGAGGCCCTTCACCCCGGCTAATGTTCTCAAATAAGTGAGCAGAAGAGAACCTTCTCACTGTGGGCACATCTCTGCTTTCACTGCACAGGCCCAAAGTGATGAGGCAGGTGTCCAGGATGGGCTACATTACGGGAAAGGCCTCAGCTTTTCCTCAAGCAGACCTTAGAGGAATGCTAAGTGTAGCCACTGCTGACACCTGAAACCAGGTAAGAACTTGGATTCTTAAAGTCACTTATTTCAGCAAGTGCAAAGGGATATTGAGGAAGCCCAGAGACAACATTTCCCAGAATATTCGAGACTGAAAGACAATTCCAATTCCCGAAAGCAAAATAACGAACACTCACAGTTAAAAAGGGTTTTTTTAATTTAAAAATGGAAAAGACGGGAGCTGCGGGGGAAGAGCAAACCCTGAAGATATAAAACAGGTACAACTGTATTCATCGCTTTCTCCACAAAGGGAAAGCATGAAGGAGGCACCCAACAAATTGTTAAATGAATGTGGAGTTCAGTTCAACAACATGGACAGTTCGTAGCGGAGTTGGTTCTTCTTAATTCACTATTATTAGTAGCTAACATTTTTTGCTGTTTATATACCACAAGCTGGTGAGTGCTCAATGGTACTACCACAAGCACCACTCCCCTAGAAAACCTAGTTCTTAACCACTGCGCAGCAATACTGCCTCTATTACAGAATCACTTTAATACATAGGTATTATAAACAAAAATAATTTTAAAACCCTCCAACCCTCCAAGGCATGTAGCTTTTCTTGTTGCTCCTGCCAAGTTAAACTTAATACTCTTAAGGCAGAAGTTCTCTAATTTTTTGGTCTTTATATATATCTATGTTTCATATCTACATTTCATATCTATATAAAGACCAAAAAAATAGAGTCTGTATATTATGGTCTATATATTTGGTCTATGGATCAAAAAAGTATGGTCTATACATATAACTCCTTTATACTCTTAAAAATGGAGAATCCCAAAACGTTACTGTTTATGTTGGTTGTATCTATTAATGTTTAGTGTTAGAAAGCAAAACAAATAAATGTTTAACATCTTTATTAATTCATTTAAAAACAATAAATACGTTAACATAAACATCATTAAAATAACTATATTTTCAGGAGCCTGAGATAGAAGAATTGCTTGAACCGGGGATGTGGAGGTTGCAGTGAGCCGAGATGGTGCCTCTGCACTCCACTCCTGCCTGGTAGAGCAAGGTTACATCTCAAAAAACAAAACAAAACAAAACAAAAAAACCCTGTTTTCCAATACAAAAAATATTCAGTGGAAGGAGTGCCATTATTTTAAACTTTATACTTCTCTTTGATTAAAAAAAAACATACAAAAAAACCCTGGATTCTCATATCTGCTTCTGCAATTTGTTTCTCTAATTGAAAAAAAATCCAAACACATCAAAGCAGTGAAAAGAGGAAATGGTATTTTATTCATTTTTTCAAATAATTCTGGAAGTTCATCTTTGCTACCACTCCAAAACTCAATGCATCGGTCTTCTTAAAGGTTAGTTGTGATGCGGAATCTGAAAGCTTATCAATGAACTCTTTGTACTTTGCTGAATTATAACTTAATTTAATGCTTTAAACCAGTGGTCCCCAACCTTTTTAGCACCAGGGACCAGTTTTGTGGAAGACAATTTTCCATAGACTGGGAGGAAGGGGGGTGGTTTCGGGATGATTCAAGCACATTCCATTTATTGTGCACTTTATTTCTATTATTATTGCATTACAATATATAATAAAATAATTATACAACTCACCATAATCTAGAATCAGTGGGAGCCCTGAGGTTGTTTTCCTGCAACTAGATGGTCCCATCTAGTAACAGATCATCAGGAATTAGATTCTCATAAGGAGTGTGCAACCTAGATCCCTGGCATGTGCAGTTCACAATAGGATTTGCGCTTCTATGAGACTCTAATGCTGCAGCTGATCTGACAGGAGGCAGAGCTCAGGCGAGCAATGGGGAGCAGCTGTACATACAGGTGAAGCTTTATTCGTTCACTCAATCACTGCCGCTCACCTCCTGCTGTGCAGTCTGACTCCTGACAGCCCATGGGCTGGCACTGCTTTAAATGGATCTTTTAGCCCTGCATGACTTTGTACCTTCATGCATTAGCCTTTTGGAAAATATTGGTTCAGTACGTTATGTGCATTGTCCAAATATTAACACACTTCACTATATGATATTAAAAAGTCCTACGAGTTAATATCACCACTGATCTCGTCAGAAAATTCCTAAGTACGGGGAAGCTGTCAAGTTCATGGTGGTAAATACAAATTAATTGGCAAGAAACACTGTTAGTTGTTTCCTTGAAGTGACAGGCTCACTTCCTTCATGTTTTAGAATATGTCCGGCAATTATCCAAGTAAGAATACTCATTGTTTGTCAGCCTGTCAAGCAAAAATGGTTTTCTATGAAGAAAAGTGGCCCGTTCAGCTCACAATTCAATCACACGCTGCTTCAGCTGAAGACAACCATCACACTTTGAAACATGTCATAGAGGGCTTTATAGGCACTTCCCTACACTATACAGCATATCCAAGAGATGCATACTCAGAAGTCAGGATTTAATCCGGACAGTCATTTTTACTGTTTCATCGGGACATTCTTAAGTAAAACTGTCAATTTTCTCTCATTTCTCATTGAAAGCATAGGGCAGTAAAGAATACAGTGACGACTAGAACAGCTTGGTACCAACTGCCTTGATTTGCACAAAGGCACCAGGAGTTTTACCCAGCATTGCTCTGGCATCATCAATGCAAGTTCAATGCACTTGTTCCAGAATGAATCATAAAATTCAAAAAAGTTATTCAACTTTGAATATCTTGGCACTACTCATGTTTGCCACCAAACATTCACTAAAAAGCTACTGTCTATTGTAAAGATAAAGGATTGTATATTGCTATTACATATTACAATAAAAAGATTATCTAAAAAGGAATTGATTGGTTTGGTGCTGATACCAGAAGAATACAAGCAAAATGGCACCTCTAGTCTTTCTTCCATTTGTGAGGCAGAAATACACTTCTACAGTCAATATACTAACTGGGTCTTCATGTTTCAGCTAAATCTTTAATTTGGCAGATTACTGTATCATTGGAAAGCTGAAGTGCTATGAGCTCGTTCAATGCTTTTTCATCTAAACAAGGCTTTATCATGTGTTTCTGCAACCAATGCAACTTGATAATTTATCCTGCTTTACGCTTCAACTTTGTCGTTTTTAGTTTGAAAAGCCATGACAAAAATCTCTGACTTTTAAAAAGCTCATTATATCCACACTTAAGCGATTCAGTTCATTTTTCTTGAGAGGACTCGGAATGGTTGGTCTCAAAATAATGCTACTGGCACCATAATACTATTGAAAATGGTTCTGTGGCATAAGACACATAAGACCAATTACTAACAGCTATAAAGCTCAGGAAATCTTTCACCTTGCCTTAGTTTTGCCCATTTCTTTGGAGTAAATTCCTCCATTCCATGAATCAGGAATACTCTGATATATTCATTTCATTTTTTTCAGCATTTTAGGCATAGGTGGTGCAGGTGTAAGCCGAAAAATCAAGTTTTCTAATATCCCCCTTTTAAGCCAAGAATCTATCCTTAAATAGAAAAATATCTAAATATCCTTTTATTTTAGAATAAAATATTATTACATTCAAAAATCATTTTATGCCATTTGAAATTTTAGAAAGGCTTTCCAATCAAGACTACAGAGTGTACTTTTTGTTGTTTTTTCACACAGGCACAGAAAACTCTGGGATTTCAAATTAGTAACTTATTAATAGAAAATTAGGTCACAGATACAACAGGTATAAGTGAAGATAGCCAGTAAGTGCACGGTAGAAATACTAAGTGCAAATTGAGTTCATTTCTGAAAATGCAGATATTTTTATCCTAACCCTAACACCTTAGAAGATCTGAGAAACAGCAGAATACACAAGCACAAATTCCATTAGTCATCACAGGCAAAGCTCTTTGCAAGTCATGTAATCTCTGGGAAACTCACTGCACACTTGTGAGAGAAAGAATGAAAAAGGTAAATAACATCTTAGTATTCTTTTAAAAAATAGTTTTGACCTCATGGGCCCTACGAAAGGTTTCAGAGACCCTCCACTGTTCCCCAGATTACAATTTGAGAACAGCTGCTCCAAAGTAAAACTTCCTTTGCCAAGCTAGGTACTAAATTTATATAGAGAAAGTCAAAGATGATTTTCAGTCCCTCCTACCTAAAGATCAAATGAGAGCTCATGAACTTTCTGTCCCAAGCACCTTGTTTACTTTAATTGCAAGGGATAAAGAGGAAAAGGTTAACATACTCTCCTCCACAAATAATGAAGCACTTTCCCAACCCGGGCCTCTCTGAGGTGGTCATGGAAGGTCACAACTTCTTCCATGCCCCTGCATATCCACTCATCTGCATTAACAGCAGCAGTCACACAGCAGCGGCATCGGGAAGTGAGGGGGCGATAGAGACACAGACTACAGCCCAGATGACTCGAGTGATTGCTTGCACATGGGTGGGTGGTGAAGGTGTCAAGAATATGAAGGTCTCTAATTGGGGCCGCTGCTAGAATGGGCTTTCTGGAGAAGCAGATCAGGTGAGAAGACAGAAGTCAAGTGAGTTTGGTTGTGGACATGTTAGGTTTAGGTGCCAGAGACGATATATTTGCCTCTCCCAGGAAGTTGTGATGCACGTTCGTACTTAATGCTGTGTCTAGGAGGCAGACAGGAAGGGGAAACTATCGCAGGTTTACATCTCAAAAATCAAATGACCCTATTCTCTGGGGAAAAAAAAAGTTATCTCAGTTTCTTGGGGTGTGGCAGTGGGGGCGGGGCGGGGGGACTTAATTCAACTGTAATTGCTCTAAAGATAGGTATTTTTTAGCTATTAAGGAAATTTCCACCCATAATACCGAAGACAACTAGATATGCAGCATCAGGTTTCCTCCGTGTTCTTGCTGTCATGAGATCTCTCAACATTTCTGTCTGTAATTATTCTTAGGTATGGAGACAGTAACAGATGTATTAAGTAATGTCTTTAGCAATTAAGCGTGAAACTAAGATATCCAGCCTCCAACAGATGAATGGATAAAGAAAATAAGGTCTACACATACAACGGAAGTTTTTCAGTCTTAAAAAAGGAGGGAATTCTGACACTTGCTACAACATGGATGAAGCTCGAAGTCATCAGGCTAAGTGAAATAAATCAGTCACCGAAGGACAAACACTGTATGACTCCACTGATGTGCATTAATTAAAGTACTCAAAAAATCATAGAAACAAAGTAGAAAGGTGGCTGGTTGCCAAGAGCTGGGGTAGAGGCAGAGAAATTAGTGTTTAATGAGCGCACAGTTTCAGTTTTGCAAGATGAACAAGTGCTGGAGATTGATTAAATAACAACGTGAATATACTTAACGCTACTGAACTGTACGCTTAGAAATGTTTAGGATGGTAAATCTAATGTTACGTGATAGGAATCACAAAATTACAACAGAAAAAAGTTTTACAGTGTTCAGCACCATGAAATGACCTGCATGCATATGTGCGTGTGTATATATAGATATATCTAAAGAGCCAGAAAACTCGCCTAACAGATCAGTGTTGCCCCCAAAGACCCGGCAAACTCCAAACCCCCAGCCCTTGTCCTCTCCCCTCTTCCATTTGTAAACCTGTTTAAACCTACTACTCTCCCGCTGCCCGCTCCTTCCTGCCAGCCTCAGGGGTCTGCAGGAGCATTTCCGCTGCTGGTGCTCACGCCTAGCCCCTCACATCGGGCCTTCCCTGCTCTGAACTCAGTGATAACTGCCCCGTTGACAACTTCCTGGCGCCAATGCCCCCTGTCCCCTCCCCACTTCGAACTTAATACCTATGTCCATCCTCACCTTCATTTTCACTGGGTTCCCGCACTCCAATCTTATTCTGCTTTAAGGAGCAAGAACGTTTACCAGACGCATTTGCAAGGCAGTCTGGGCTTTAAAACCTGACTCATTACATCATCATTATCACCAATGCATCCTCTTAATAGTAATGATCCAAGGAAAAATCAGGCGCCTCGTAACTACGGAGCACTGGCAAAGCATCTGCTTTCCTGAACTCTTATTTAACCCTCACAGCCACCCTGAAGCTGGGGCCTTTTCCCCTTTCTTCAGAATCCACTGACCAGCCCAAGGTCAGGCAGTTACTAACTACCAAGAGAGGTAGGTCCACCATGTCCCAAACCCTCTACCTCCACCACCCCGACTCTTTCCACTCAAGAGAAGAGATGAGCTCAGATGCCTAAGAGAAGGCAAAGAAGAAACACCCCCAGGGCCACGCAGGGGGCACCTTTCCTGGCAGTCTGCACCCCTCCCCAGGGGGAGAGCACGGCCCAGCCAGGGGTTCTGGACCCGCGGTCGGCCTCGCTATGTGCGCCTGGCTTCTTGCCTTGACAAATCTCAAGTTTCCGCGTCCTTAGAAAGGGGGCAATCACCGTGCCATCCCAATAGATTGTTGAGAGCATTTAATAAAAGCAGTCAATCTACGAAAAGCACTGTGCAAACTGCGCGGTCCATGTAAAGGCTCAATCCACACTCGCTTTCTCTCTTAAGTCTCTGAGCTGGTAAAGTCTGGGCTTTAAGTGGGGATGATCCGAAAGCTAGAAAGGATCGAGAAAATCCCAAAGCTCTAAATGTGAGCTAGGGAGAGTCTCAGAGGGAGGTCTGACTGCAGAGCGGGAGTCTCCTCCTCCCGCGAGCGGCTGCCCGGGACGGGAAGCCCATGGGGCATCCAGGACGAGGACGCGAGGTCTCAGCCTGGGCGGGTGGACAGGGTGTAGGGTCCTACCCTCCGCAGGCAATGGCTTCCCAAAGTCTGGATAAACCAGTTTCGCGGGGCCGGCCATGCCCGCCCCTCTTCCCAGCGTGGGGAACCTTTTAAAAAGTGGAGGGGAGCGGGTGTCGCGCCCTGCCAACCCGGGCTGCGCCTGCGCCCTCCCCGCACCAGGCTCCCACGCCGCCCTCCAGACTATGTGGCCACGGCCGGGACACCCGCGCGCGCTCAGGAGCGCAGAATCTGCTGCGCCGTGCAGGGCTCGCCCCGACTTCGGCCAGCCCCTGGCCACCAGCTCCGCGGCCCGTCCCCACTCCAAGAGGGGGCTCGGCTCCCTCTTCCACTCGGGGAAATGTCGGGCGACCCCCACACTGACCTTTCTGCGCACCCCGCTGAGGCTGCGAACCCAGAGCCGGAGCTGCCCGCAGACCCAGCTCAGGCCAAGCCCGGCGCCTTTATCCCGCGCCGCCCCGCCAGGCGCACCAATCCCCGGCCGAGGAGGGGGACCGCGCGGCGCCGCGGGAGGCGGGCCGCGTACGCCCCCCGCAGGGAGGATTCAGGGACAGTCAGGGCCCCGGGAGAGTCCGCGCGCATCGCCCTCTCCGCGGCGCCAGCCCTGGCGTCTGCGCGTGGCCCCGCCAGGGAGGGGCGACGCGATCAGAGTCGCACGCGACCGAAATCTGCACTCTGGAGCCGCAGAGCGCGCCGTCTTGCTGTGTTTAGCCGCTCCCTGGCAAGTGACGTGGGGAAAGAACGCAGGGCGCAAGAGAGACAGCTGGAAACGTTTGCGGGGTAGCTGCCCCAGGATTGAGGGTCTGGAGGTCAGGTGTGGGGAGACCTGGAGCGAGGCACTTCTTGGCCTCCCACCTGGGAGGCATCGCTGAAAAATTAGGTGACCTCCAAGACCAAACACCAGCAGAATCAGCGTCACCTGGGCGCGGGTTGGAAATGCAAATTGGCAGGGCGCACCCCAACCCCTCCGGACCTGCTGAGTCAGCATCTCTGGGGGTGGTGCCCGCGCGCCCCCAGGGGGACACCGGTGCGCGCAGTAGCTTGAGAAGCGCGGGTCCAGGGCGCTGGTTCTCAAACTCCGCTGCATATTGCAATTACCTGGGAGCTTTTTAACCTCCAACCGCCCAGGCTGCCCCTGGACCAAATGACAGAATCTCCGGGGCTGAGGGAACGGGGACAGAGAATTCCAGACGTAAGCATCTCTTTTAAGCTCTTAAAGCGATTCCAGTGTGCTGTGAAGGTTGGACTCAAGGTATGGTCCCTGGACAAAGCAGCCCCCACTCCAGACCTACCGAACCAGGGAATCTGCATTTTCACAGGATCCCCGAGTGACTTGATATTATGCCCAGACCGTTTGTTCCCCAAAGAAGACCACCAGAGTCCAGAGTCAAAGCCAAGCGGCAAGGATCTTTTACTGCAAGTTCGAAGTTGGTCCCTCCGTTCCACCGCATACAGGAGGGCCCCGAACAATGCAAGTGCTTGCCTTTTATAGCCCGAGGTAAATAGGATACGTAAAGTTACTGAGGAACAAAGGAATTCTTTTGGTTACAGCACTACAATTGGTTAACATTTTAAGTTATACATTTAGCAGTTTTCTATTGGTTCCCGCGCTTTCAGTAAATCCACGAACGGCTGTGTCCTTATCGGAGACTTTCCAGGTGGTGTTTGTACTGGGCTCGGGAAGTTGAGTGATATATGGGGGAATGTGTTTGTACTGGGCTCGGGAAGTTGAGTGATATATGGGGGAATGTGTTTGTACTGGGCTCGGGAAGTTGAGCCCGGGGCTGAGGAATGTGCCTGATTTCTTTCATTCCTTTCATTGCAGGCGCCTTCGGTTTGGGAGAAACAACTTTAAGATGTCTTCTCACATTAAGAATCTGTGATTTTCTGAAATCTGTCTCGTTTTGTTTAGCGGGCTAGCCACTCCCCATTTTTTCAGCGTCTCCTTTGACTTGATCCCTGAAGATGGCTCTGCCTCTGGCGCGCTTGAAATATATCGACTAGGTCATGATCACCGTGCAATCTGCTCAGCGTGGTCTCCCCGCCTGGAGAAGTGTTATTAATGCAATCTAAAATGACGGTTCTGCGGTCTACCGAACTGCCCACGGGGGTAGGGGTTTCAGACTTTTGGCATCTCAAGAGACTTGAGATTACGGAGACCAAGATACCCACTTCAAGAGGAAAAGGTGAGGCCTCACCCAGAGACGTGATGAGGTGGGATCAAGGCCACGGGGGACCAGAATGCTGACCCAGGCAACCTCTCCCTGCCACGCTGCCCTTTGTAATACTCCGTATCGTATCATGAGGAGCTATTTTTCGTTCTCCACAAATTTGGTGGTGAATGGAAGAGGATATGAAGCTCACTTCGAGTGGGACTGAGGTAGGAGGCAGGGCTCAGACACCAGACCAGATTGAGGACTAGCTAAAGCAGGGTCAGGGCCAAAGCAGCTTTCCCTCAGATAGGCTCACAGGGTGCCACGTCAGTTTACCGTTGCCATGGCAATACCAGGGAGTTACTGCCGGTTTCCATGGCAGTAATCCAATAATTACCACCCCTTCCCTAGATATTTCTGCATAAACCGCCCCTTAATCTGCATGTAATTAAAAGTGGGTATAAATATGACTGCAAAACTGCCCAGAGCTGCTCCTCTCTGCCTATGGGGGACCCCTGCTCTGCAGGAGCGATCACGAAGCTGTAACCCTGCCTCTTCAATAAAGCTGTTTTCTTCTACCTCTGGCTTGCCCTTGAATTCTCTCCTGGGCAAAGCCAAGAACCCTCCTGGTCGAAGCTCCATTTTGGGGCTCACCTGCCCTGCATCAGGACTACAGGTGGGAACCTTACAGAGTAGAGCGATCCACTGATACTGGCTCTGGTCTGCATTGGGGAACGGCGAACGGCCGGGCGGGGGCACAGATCATAGCTTCGACCTTTGTTCTTGGGGACAGGACAAGGGGAAGGTGTGATTCCAGGGACTGAAAAGTGGGTGGTTTCTGGCTACCTCGCATCTACTTCCTCTCTTCCCCATGCAAAGAGGCTGAAGTGAATGGCGTCAGCCCTCGCCCTCCTCAGTCAAGGGACAGACACTATCTGAGATTTAAATCCTGTCCCCACTAGCAGAGGCCCTCTGAGGCCAGTCCCGCCCAGGGACACTGCCTGTGTGCTTCCTGGCTCTAGGACCGCCTTGGGTTTCTGCCCCTTCAGGCTGCTTCTCCAGTCCTCCCAGTGAGTCTGGGTCCTCCTCAGACCCTTTGGCTTCTGTCTGCAAAATAAGTTTCTGTCCTAACTTACGGAGTGATAATGTTCAGAATTTCTCTCCATTTTCAGGGTTGAGATTCTGGCTCTAAAATCACAAACCCAAATAACAAAAATAAATAAAATAAGTACAAATAGCCTCTAGTCTGTATTCATATAAATAAATAACTGAATGAGTGACTAAGTCGGGGGAAGGGGCAGCTCTTTGTTTTCTTTGAGGCAAGATCTCACTCTGTTGCCCAGACTGGAGGGCAGTGATGTGCTATCAGCTCACTGCAGCCTGGTCAACAACTCTTTCTTGCAGAATTCCAATTAATACATGTAGAAGGAATAAGAGACATGGCAAATCACCACTGAAACTCTACTGCAATCATTGCTGCAGGCAGGGTCCCCAGATGTGGCAAAATTAGCTGGGGAAAACTTAAGGAGAAGCAAGATATTTGCATAGTCTCAGAGCATCTCTCCCGAAATAGATGTTTGTCAATAACAAAGGGAAAAATATTAACTTTGCAGTGAGGAAAACTGGCATCACCACCTTAACCACGTGACCCAGGTTTACCTCTCCAGAAATGTGTTGACAGAGGAGGCGCTGGGAAGAGTGCAGCGCGCTGGAGGTTTTCCTACCCAACAATACACAATCTCACTGCGAGAAAATATTAGACAACCCAAGTGGAGGGACATTGCAACAAGATAACTGACCAGTACCGTTCAGAAGTCTCAAAGTCACGAAAGACAGGAAGACTGAGGAACTGTCACAGATGAAGGAGACAATGACTCCTGTCAAGTGAAATCCTGGATTAGATCTTGGGACAGAAAAAGAGCATCAGTGGAAAAACCAGTGAAACATGAATAAACTTTCTAGTTTAGTTTATAGTACAGTGCTCTTTTTACTTCCTTGTAGATGACTTCTGCATTAGAGTTGTACTATGGTTATGTAAGAGGTTAATATAAGGGGGTGCTGGGTGAAGGATACAAAGGAACTCTCTACTATTTTTGCAACCTTGTCTGTCTAAAATGATCTTGGCCAGGCATGGTAGCTCACACCTGTAATCCCAGCACTTTGGGAGGCTGAGGCAAGTGGATCACTTGAGGTCAGGAGTTTGAGACCAGCCTGGCCAACATGGTAAAACCCTGCCTCTACTAAACAAACAAACAAACAAGCAAAGACAAAAATTAGTCGGGTGTAGTGCCACGTGCCTGTAATCCCAGCTACTTGGGAGGCTGAGGCAAGAGAATCACTTGAACCCGGGAGGCAGAGGTTGCAGTGAGCTGAGATCACGCCACTGCACTCCAGCCTGGGTGACAGAGCGAGACTCCATATCAAGAAAGAAAACAAATAAAAAAAGATCTTAAAATAAAAACTTTAAAATGTATCTTGATAAGTAAAAAAAAAAAAAAAATGCAGTAAAATTTGTCACTTGGTAAAAATGACTGAAGAGCTTCCTGACAAATGTTTATATGTAAAATTTCACTTGGGAAAAATATACTTTGCAGAAATAATGACCACAAAAGTAGACCGACAAAGGGAGAAATGGTTTAAACCTGAAATGAGCAAAATCACTGGATACTGAATCGAATCTTTGTTGCAAAATTTAATAGAAAGTAATGAATTACAAATAAAATTCAGTAAAGGAAAAAGGAAAAGGAGGGAAAATGAAATCATTCATAGAAAATTGATTACAGGCTTAAATTTCTAAATGAAAAGATTTTTTCTTTGTATGCAATTAGAGAATGTGAATACAATTGTGACCATAAGTTCCTAAACAGGGCATATCAAAACATTCTGTTTTAGTTTGTTTGCTTAAGATGCCTAGATGTATGGTTCAGGAAGAATGGACAAAATATTCAAATTCCATGCTTCATTTCAAGATTCCACAGTGCTTTAAAATATGAAGGGAGAGGCTTGTTTCTGTATAAGGTCTAATAGCATTGCCTGGACAGGGACTTATGCCCAGAATGACTAAAGAAATTAAGCCCCAGGGAACATGCAAGTAAATTACATCACCAAGCCACAACTTCTGTCCTTAGTTATTAATGAAAAAGTAAATAAATAAATAAAAGCACCAGGTCCCCCCTTCCAATTGCAGGAGTAGAGGGTCTAGAAATGTAATGTCCCATACAATAGTCACTAGCCACATGTGGCTATTCATGCCTCGCAATGTAGCTAGTTTGAACTAAAATGTGCTGTCAAACAGCAGATTTTGAAAATATAGTGTTTAAAAATGTGACTATCCATTAATGAATTTCATATTGATTGTATATTAAATGGAAAATATTTTTAATAAGGTAAGTTAAATAAAACATATTACAATTCATTTCACCTTTTGTTTTGCTCTTGTGTGATTAATAGAAATTTTTAAATTATATATGTGGCTCATATTAGATTCCCATAGAACAGCACTGACCTAGAAGTTCTGAGAGAAAGTTCTGTAGGCTATGGACACCCTCTTTCTCCGTTATTTGTAAAAGGCCAGCCTTGACCCTTCATTGGTCTTAGAATTACTTAGACCCTTGAAGATTTCCACCATCCAGCAGAAGCAATGAAAGCAATGCTGGTAACATCTAAAATAAAAATCCAAGCCATGTCCTACAATTCACAACCTCCTTCTAGAGAGAAATTACTATTTCTGAAAAAACAAACAAACAAACAAACAAAACTGCTTCAAGGACTCTTTGATTAAGACTTGCTCTGATAAGGTAGTTACCTACTAATGCTCCACCTCTTGGTGGACTGCTGACGGTTAGGAAGCTGGTGACATTGAACCAGACGTTTTCTTTAAACATTTAGCCTAACAATTATTACCAAGTCCAGTAGTTATCAAACTGCAGGATGTAACAGAATCACCTGCAGAGCTTGTTAAAACACAGATTTCTAGTCTCTACGCCAGAGTTTTTTATTCAGTAGGGATAGGGTGGGGTCTGAGACTGTATTTCCAGCGAGTTTCCAGATGAGGCTCATGTTGCTGGCCCAGGGACCATGCTCTGTGGACTGTTGCTCTAGTAATTCGCCTTTCCCATGAAATGTCCCTATCTAGAGTCAGCCTCTGAATTGACCTATTAGAGATCTTTTCTCAATAAACAAGATTGTAATTAAATGTTGGCAAATAGCCAAAAACAAATTATCTGACAAAACTTCTGTAACCCAAGTTGGTCTGGGTATGGCACTTGATAAGACATAAGCCACTCTCTCTTTGTGTCCTGCAGTTTCTGTCTCAACATTGTAATGGTTAATTTTCTATATTAACTTGGCCACAGGGTTTCCAGATATTTCTGGATGAGAATAGCATTTACACTAGTGGACAGAATAAAGGAGAGTGCCCTCCCCAGTGTGGGTGGGTCTTATCCAAGCCATTGAAGGCCTGACTAGAACAAAAGACAGGGTAAGGGAGAATTCACTGTCTGCCTGATAGTCAATGGGACGTTGGCCTTTTCCTTAGAGCTGGACTCAAAGTGGAAATTAGAGCATCGGCTCTCCTAATGCTCAGTCCTTTGGACTCATACCGCAACACATCATCAGCTCTCCAGGGTCTACAACTTGTAAATCTTGAGACTTCCCAAACTTCATGACCACATGACCCAATTCCTTATCTCTCTCTGGAGAAGGTAATACAGTCATTAAATAAATCTGAAAATTCTGACAGATAGGGAAGTCACCCTGATTTGAGCAAATCTCCAAACAGAGTTAGCATTAGAAAACACTTCCTTGGCTAGGTGCAGTGACTCATGCCTGTAATCCCAGCACTTCAGGAATCCAAGGCAGGAAGATTGCTTGAGCCCAGGAGTTCAAGATCAGCCTGGGCAACATGGCAAAACCCCATGTCTACAAAATAATAATAATAATTAATTAATTAATTAAAAAGAAAGAAAGAAAAATAAGGCCAGGTGTTGTGGCTCGTGCCTGTAGCCTGTAATCCCAGCACTTTGGGAGGCCAAGGTGTGCAAATCACCTGAGGTCAGGAGTTCGAGACCAGCCTCACCAACATGGTGAAACCCCATCTCTACTAAAAATAAAAAATTAGCTAGGCATGGTGGCTGGGACCTTTAATCTCAGCTACTCGGGAGGCGGAGGCAGGAGAATCATTTCAACCTGGGAGGCAGAGGTTGCAGTGAGCCGAGATCATGCCATTGCACTCCAGCCTGGGTGACAAGATGGAAACTCCGTCTCAAAAAAACAGAAAAGAAAAGCCAGGTGTAGTGGTGCACACCTGTGGTATTAGTTACTTGGGAGACTGAGGTGGGAGGATCAACTGAACCCAGGGAGGTCAAAGCTGCAGTGAGCCATGATCATGCCACTGCACTCCAGCCTGGGTGATAGAGGGAGACCCTGTCTCAATAATAACAATAATAATTTCTCGATGAGAAAACTTGGTATATGCATGATATTTACTGAATATTTGTATTTATGAACAGACTCAAAATATCCACCAGGTCAAAATGATACTACAATGTGCCCTTTACTTACACTTCACATCTTAGCTCTTGTTAGTAACCCATACCCAACAGAGATCCTTTCCCCTAAAAAGGGGGAAATCCCCCTCCAGCAGGCCCCTGGAGAAGCCTTCCCCACTCCACATAGCCAGGCAACCATTGCTCCTCAATGCAGGTAGAAGACTTAGCTATCATGGATACCTCCAGCACCATGATGTCCAATGGATGAGTCACATGGCCCGAGGCAGTGAGCTGCTTGTATAGCAGCTAGAACTCACTGCAAAGCCTCCTCTTGATCTTTGAGGCCCTCCTCAAAACTGGCAGTCTTTCAAGTCACCTGATAAAGGGATCCAGTGGCATTCTCATGAGTGAATCTGCTGTCTATGAAATAGAAGAGGCCTAACCAAGTGCTGTGCCTGTCTCTTAGAAGTATGAGGTGCAAACTTGAATAAGTTAATGACTTTATCTTGAGAAGGATGCCTCAGCATGCCCAGATCACCAGACCTCTAAAAACTCCACCAATGTGGCAGGCCCCTCAATCTTTTCTAGGTCTATCTTCCATCCTCTGGAATTCATGAATCTTACCGAGGCACCCAAAGTACTCACCACTTCTGCTCCCCAGCTCTGACAAACATGACTCACCAACATAGGGAGCAGCCTGATGTTCTAGAGCAGAGGTCAGCAAACTTTCTGTAAGGGGGCAGATTGTAAATACTTTATTTTGTTGTCACAGCTACTCACTTCTGCCATCATAGAGTGAAAGCAGCCATAGACAATACTGTACATAAGCAAAGGAGTGTGGCCGTTCGAATAAAACTTTATTTACAAAAACAGCCAGCAGGCCAGATTTGGCCTACAGATCTGAGTTTGCTGATCCCTGTTCTATAGAATAGCCAAATGATTAAGGACCCTTTGGACTGTATTGTGACAGAGAATGAATAATTATTAAAGGCCTGGAGCAAGATCATGAATATATACTGACTTTTCAAAGGGAATAGTTTCTGAAAAGACAAAATTTGCCAGATAAATAGTACACCAGTTGTCAGAGGCTTTGTAGGTCTGTTCTAGCAACATCTGGGCCTAGCAGCTGTGATTGGAGCTACCACTTAATTAAGATTACAATAGATCACTATCAACCACCATGACCCAACTGGATTTGCAGGGGTCAGACTGATGAATCAAAAAAAAAAATGTTATGGATTGACACCCCTGCATCCTTTAGCCCTGGAGAATGGTGCTAATCTCTGCCACTGTGATATGGCCTTGCACATGGGGCACTCAGTATCCTATAACCTGGACATTATATGTCCCTACTCTAAAAGCAGTCATGGTGGCATCAGGGCTCCCATGGCAGTATCAGTTCAGATGCTGTATTTAACAGCCCTCGAAAGAGCTATGGATTCCCTTCGTCCCAGCATAAAATTATTCTGGTAAGTGACCACACGTCTCTTTGGAGAAGGATTGAGGGAAATTGCTACTGTCTAAAGTTGCCGTGGTGTTACAGAGTCACTCCTTAAAAGGAACTGCCTCTCCTCAATCAGTAGACTCTGGGTCTTAGAATATTTCAGATTTAAGGCCAGGTGCGGTGGCTCACGCCTGTAATCCCAGCACTTTGGGAGGCCAAGGCGGGCTGATGACGAGGTCAGGAGATCGGGACCATCCTGGCTAACATGGTGAAAACCCGTCTCTACTAAAAATACAAAAACAGTTAGCTGGGCGTGGTGGTGGGCGCCTGTAGTCCCAGCTACTCGGGAGTCTAAGGCAGGAGAATCACTTGAACCCGGGAGATGGAGGTTGCAGTGAGCCGAGATCGTGCCACTGCACTCCAGTTTGGGTAACAGAGTGAGACTCCATCTCAAAAAAAAAAAAAAAAAAAAAAAAAAGAGTATTTCAGATTTAGAAACTGAGCACAAAAATGTAATTTTTCATCATGCCAGCTGACTTCAGCCTTCAACTCACCCATTCTTGACCATATTTTATATAAGGCAAAGCAGTGACCTCACTGGCTGCCAGTCTCATCCATAGGAACACCATGGTCTATTGGCCATTGCCAAAGATCGCTGTGGAAAAGGTTCCCCTGGTCATTATTCCAGCTTTGCTTCCCATTACAGAAATTACATCTGCCTTTCCACTGAAGATTAATTGTTGCCATCTGTCCTCTGCTATTCTGAAATTCTGTCCTTACCACTGACACTACGGAGCCTAGCTCAATAGAGACACTTCCCCTACAATGAACCCCAGCCTACAAAGGTCACCACCACTGAGCTTCCCAACAAGGCCAGTGCCATCTCACTAGCACATTTCTTATTGCTGTTATGATGGGAAGACCTCTGGACCCTCCGGAGAACAACTGAAACTGGTCCATATAATGAATTCACGCAATCATACTCACCTCCACGTGCTTCTTGACTCATTCTTCAATAGTCTGCCGAGGAAGTTCTGGCATCCCCACCTCATTTACTAAAGACCATCATGTTTCCAAGCATCAGCTCCAGATGTCCTTGCCAGGAGGCTAAATTCTGAGTCATAGGACAGTGTCTCCAAATCATTACTCCTCCTTTCTCAATCTTTTCCCCACAACTCCCAGTGCTCCCTCAAGATCCATTCCCAGACATGTTCTCCCTGGGAATATTATCCAGGTCCTGAAGCTGCTGTGAACAATTCCTCGGGGAACTACAGCAGGAACCATGTTGAGATTTGATTCTATTTATATTCATTGTCATAGGATCCTTGAGGGGTGGTGGTAGTAAATCCTAGGAGGACAGGTACTATCTTGTGAAGTCTCAACCTCAAGAGTGACATCAAGAAGATAGCAGAGTAGGAAGTGACAGGAATCTGTCTCTACCTTTACCGGAGTACATGAATTCAGTCCCTGGGACTTAGAATGCAAGGATAGACATGGCAAATGTGTTAAAAATTTATTTTGTCAAGGATCATGAGAAGTAGTTTGCTTTTCCCTAGCAGGACCATGAGTCTATTTCCACAGTTTTGCCCCAGGGCTATGTCAACACTCCTAGTCTCTGCCATATATAGAATGCAGAAATCTCCATTGTTTTGACATTCTTAGACTATCACACCGGACCACTTCATTGAATACATGAAGCTGACTGGATCTGAAGAACAGGAAGTAACAAGTACCTGAGATGTCTGAGGAAGACATATGCAAGGCAGAGGGTAGAGAAAAAACCCCACAAAAATTCAGGGCACCGCCACTTTGATGAAGTTATTGGTGAGAGATGGTCTGGAGAATGTCAAGATATCCAAGATGAAAGAGAAGTTGCTGCACCTTGTACCACCTATTACTAAAGACCAAGTGCAGTGATGCATCATGAGCCTTTTTGGATTTTGTAGGCAACATATATCACATTTGAGTGTACTTCTTAGAGCCACTTAAGTTACTGTAAAGTAACCCATCAGTCTGCTGGTTCTGAGTGGCTACGAGAGCAAGAGAAGTCTAGGCAACAAATCTAGAATGCAGTGCAAGCTGCATTGCTACTCAGCGATCTAGTGATATTTGGTGTCTGTGGCAAATAAGAATGCTGTAGGTAGCTTCTGACAAGTCCCAGTAGATAAAAATCCAGAACTCTAAGATTTTGCAGCAAAGCAATGCCCCCTTCTGCAGATTACCATTTTCTCTCTGAAAAACAGCTTTTGTCTTGCTCTTAGACCATGGGTCATCAAGAACTCATGCAACCTGAGGTACTCATTATGAGCTGGGAATTTTCTGACTTTCCAAGCCAAACAGTTGGATGCATACAACAGCAATCCATCCCAAGTGGAAATGGTATAGTGGATGGCGCTTGAGCAAGTCCAGAATGCACTAGAAAGTTGTATGCGCAGGTGATTCTGATCCCTTTCACACTTACTTCGGCTGCATTGCCTGCTCTCCTTTAGCTGGCATCGTTGGCGTCCTGAGGATTTCCTTATGACCAGCTCACAGAGGAAAAAAAATATTGGACCTGTTGAGCAGAAATATTCCAAAGAACTTTAATGATATATTTGCTCACTTTTCTGGCATTGGAGATGGCCAAAAGTACCTATCTACGTCAATTCATAGACAGTGACTAATAGTTTGGCTGCCTGGTCAGGAAATTGTAAAGAACAGGATTGGAAGGTTAATGTCAAGGAAGACTAAAGAAGTATTTTAAATACACCTTTCAGACTGCGCGTAGAGTGTGAAGATTTTATAGTCCAGTGTGAATGTTCACCGAAGGGAATCTAATACAGAGGAGGTTTTCAACAATCAGGTGGACACACTGACACATCCTATGGGTCATAGAGTCAAAGGAGCAGTCAGCCTCTTTCTGCAGCCACCCCAGGTCCTGGTTAATGGAACCAAATACAAAGTAGTCATGTGGTAGGGATGGAGGCTATGCATAGCATGGACTTCCTCTGGGCAAGACCAATCTGATGACTGCCACTGCTGACTACCCAACCTATCAACACCAGAATCTAATGCTGAGTTCTTGATACGGCACTCTTTTCTGAAGGTGGGAAGCAGCCAGTCACCTGGTAGAAGGTTGATTACATTGTACCTCTTTTATCATGAAGGAGTGATTTGTCCTCACCAAAATGTATACATTCTGTATACTGCTATGCATTTCTTGTCTGTAATACTTCTGCTATCTGAGGATAGAATGTTATTCACTACCATGGTATTTCTTATGAGTTTGTGTCCTCCCCTCAACTTCACGTGTTGAAGTCCTAACTCCCAGAATGTAACCTTATTTGGAAATAGGGTTATTGCAGATATAATTAGTTGAGATGAGGTCATTAGGGTGTGATATAATCCAAAA
>NW_012110585.1:3749620-3751829 GCF_000951045.1 Mandrillus leucophaeus | reverse complement strand
AATCAAACTAAGGAAGTTCCACTATATTCCTAGTTTACTAAGAGTTTTAAAGTGTTGGATTTTGTGAAATGCTTTTTCTGCATTTACTGATATGATCATGTGGCTTTTCTTCTTTAGTCTTGATATTATGGATTACATTAATTGACTGGCTGAACTGAAGGCTGATTTAAATGTTAAATCAGCCTTGCATACATGGGACTACATTACATTTAATGTAATCACTGATAAGGACTTACTTCTGCTGTTTTGTTACTTGTCTTCTGTATGTTTTGTTACTTTCTTGCCCCTCAGTTCCCCCATAACAACTGTCTTTTGTGTTTATTTTTGGTAGTGATATCTTTTGATTCCCTTCTCATTTCTTCTTGTGTTTCCCATAGATATTTTTCTTGTGGTTACCATAAGCATTACGCATAACAACCTAAAGTTTAAACAGTCTAATCTAAACTGATTCCAAGTTAACTTTAATAGTATAGAAAAACATATGCCTATACAGCTCTGTCCCATGCCCTTTGTTATTGATGTCCCAAATCTGTATACATTGAGTGCTCAATAACAGATTTATTTTTATGCCTTTGTCTTTTAATTCCTTAGGAAAAAAAACGTGGAGTTACAAGCCAAAATTACAATAATACTTTTTTTTATGTTTGCCATTGTATTTACTTTACCAATGTCTTAGTTCATTTTTCCATTACTATAACAGAGTACCACAGACTGGATAATTTGTAAAGAAGTTTATCTGCCTCAAGGTTCTGGAAGCTGGGAAGTCCAAGAGAATGGTGCCAGCATCTGGTGAGGGCCTTTGTGCTGCCTCATCCCATGGCAAAAGGTGGAAGGGCAAGAGAGTGTGTGAGATAGAAAAGGGATCAGGGCTGAACTTCAGAATCTTTTTTATCAGGAACCCACTCCCATAATAACTAACTCACTCCCATGATAATGGCATTAATCCACACATAAGGGCAGAGCCCTTATGACCTAATCATCTCTTAAAGGTTTGACGTCTTAATACCATCACAATGGCAATTAAATTTCAACACGCATTTTAGAGAGGATATTCAAACCATAGCAAACAGAAATATTTCTTCACTCAGGTTTGAGTTATTGTCTACCATCCTTTCATTTCACCTTCAAGGACTCCTGTTAGCATTTCCTGTATGGCAAATCTAGTGGTAACAAGCTTCCTAACATAGATTTATAATATTTTTTATGTTTTTGTCTTTTAATTCCTATGGAAAATAAAAAGTGATGTTATAAACTAAAGTTATAATAATACTGGTTTTTATATTTGCCCTATAATTTATCTGTCATGAAAATATTTCTTGGCGTCCTGAGGATTTCCTTATGACCAGCTCACAGAGGAAAAAAAATATTGGACCTGTTGAGCAGAAATATTCCAAAGAACTTTAATGATATATTTGCTCACTTTTCTGGCATTGGAGATGGCCAAAAGTACCTATCTACGTCAATTCATAGACAGTGACTAATAGTTTGGCTGCCTGGTCAGGAAATTGTAAAGAACAGGATTGGAAGGTTAATGTCAAGGAAGACTAAAGAAGTATTTTAAATACACCTTTCAGACTGCGCATAGAGTGTGAAGATTTTATAGTCCAGTGTGAATGTTCACCGAAGGGAATCTAATACAGAGGAGGTTTTCAACAATCAGGTGGACACACTGACACATCCTATGGGTCATAGAGTCAAAGGAGCAGTCAGCCTCTTTCTGCAGCCACCCCAGGTCCTGGTTAATGGAACCAAATACAAAGTAGTCATGTGGTAGGGATGGAGGCTATGCATAGCATGGACTTCCTCTGGGCAAGACCAATCTGATGACTGCCACTGCTGACTACCCAACCTATCAACACCAGAATCTAATGCTGAGTTCTTGATACGGCACTCTTTTCTGAAGGTGGGAAGCAGCCAGTCACCTGGTAGAAGGTTGATTACATTGTACCTCTTTTATCATGAAGGAGTGATTTGTCCTCACCAAAATGTATACATTCTGTATACTGCTATGCATTTCTTGTCTGTAATACTTCTGCTATCTGAGGATAGAATGTTATTCACTACCATGGTATTTCTTATGAGTTTGTGTCCTCCCCTCAACTTCACGTGTTGAAGTCCTAACTCCCAGAATGTAACCTTATTTGGAAATAGGGTTATTGCAGATATAATTAGTTGAGATGAGGTCATTAGGGTGTGATATAATCCAAAA
>NW_012110585.1:3730732-3749570 GCF_000951045.1 Mandrillus leucophaeus | reverse complement strand
GGCAAAAGGTGGAAGGGCAAGAGAGTGTGTGAGATAGAAAAGGGATCAGGGCTGAACTTCAGAATCTTTTTTATCAGGAACCCACTCCCATAATAACTAACTCACTCCCATGATAATGGCATTAATCCACACATAAGGGCAGAGCCCTTATGACCTAATCATCTCTTAAAGGTTTGACGTCTTAATACCATCACAATGGCAATTAAATTTCAACACGCATTTTAGAGAGGATATTCAAACCATAGCAAACAGAAATATTTCTTCACTCAGGTTTGAGTTATTGTCTACCATCCTTTCATTTCACCTTCAAGGACTCCTGTTAGCATTTCCTGTATGGCAAATCTAGTGGTAACAAGCTTCCTAACATAGATTTATAATATTTTTTATGTTTTTGTCTTTTAATTCCTATGGAAAATAAAAAGTGATGTTATAAACTAAAGTTATAATAATACTGGTTTTTATATTTGCCCTATAATTTATCTGTCATGAAGATATTTCTTCCTTCACACGGGTTCAGCTTACTGTCTAGTGTTCTTTCATTTCACTGAAGCACTCCCTTTAGCATTTCATGTCAGGCTCATCTCGCAGTAACAAGCTCCCTATGCTTTTTAAAAATCTAGGCATGTCTTAATTTCTCCCTTATTTTTTGGAGGACAGTTTTGCTGGATATATAATTCTCAGTTGACAGGTTATTTTCTTTCAACATTTAAAGTATATCATCCCATTGTCTTCTGGCCTCCATGAATTCTAATTAAAAATCAGTTGATAATTCCATTTAGGATCCCTTGTAATGTGATGAGTTGATTCTCTTTTGCTACTTTCAAGATTCTTGGTGATTTTTGATAGTTTTCATATAATGTGTCTTGGTGTGAATCTGAGTTTGTGGTATTAGACGTTGTCGTAGAGGCTTCTTGGATTTGTAGACTTACGTCTTTCATCAAATCTGGGATGTTTACAGCCCTTATTTTTAAAATAATTTTTTGCTTTTTTCTAGGACTCTCATAAACCATATGTTGGTCCACTTGATGGTATCCTACAAGTCTTTAAGTCTATTCACTTTTTAAAATTCCTTTTCTTTATGCTCCTCAGACTAGATAATTTCAATAGTTATATCTTCAAATTTGCTAATCCTTTCTTCTGCCTGATCAAAAACTCTACTGAAGGCAGGGCGTGGTGGCTCAGGCCTGTAATCCCAGCATTTTGGGAGGCCGAGGCAGGTGGATCACAAGGTCAGGAGTTTGAGACAAGGCTGGCCAACATGGTGAAACCTCATCTACCAAAAATACAAAAATTAGCTGGGCGAGGTGGCATGCACCTGTAATCTCAGCTACTTGGAAGGCTGAGGCAGGAGAATTGCTTCAACCCAGAAGGCCGATGTTGCAGTGAGCTGAGATCATGCCACTGCATTCCAGCCTGGGCAACAGAGCAAGATTATGTCTCAGAAAGAAAAAAAAAAAGCAAACAACAACAACAACAACAACAAACAAACTATTGAACCATTCTAGCGAATTTTTTGTCTCAGTTATTGCACTTTTCAGCTACGAAATTTCTACCTGGTTCCTTTTTATATTTTTATTGATATTCTCATTTTGTTCAGACATCATTTCTCTGATTTCATTTAGTCGTCTTTTAACTCTTTGAGCATATTTAAGACAATCATTTAGTCTTTGTCTAGTAAGTCCAAAGTCTGGGATTCCTTAAGGATAGTTCCTTTCAATTAATTTTATTTCTGTGAATGAGCCAGATTTCTCATTTGTTTGTATGCTTCATATTTTTGTTATAACTGAACATCTGAATCTATGGAAATTAGACTTTCACCCTTTCCTAGGGTTTATCATTATAATTATTGAAGGATGTAGTTGTCTATACATTTAGTTACTTTTCAATGTTAGCATCAGACAAACTTAAATACAAAATAAGTGATCTGCTTTCTTAAGTCAGAGTCTGGCTCTGTTATCCAGGCTGGCATGCAATGGCATGATTACTGTATCCTGGAACTCCTGGGCTCAAGCAATCCTCCCACTCCAGCCTCTGAGTAACAAGGACTGCGGATGAGCACCATCATGCCTGGTTAATTTTTTATTTTTTGTAGAGACAGGGTCTTGTTATGTTTCCCATGCTGGTTTCGAACTCCTGGCCCCATGTGATCTTCTCACCTCGGCCTTCCAGTGATTAACACAGACATATAGACCAATGGAACAGAATAGAGTGCACAGAAATGAATATATATGTGGTAAAATAATTTTCAACAAGGATACCAAGACTACACAATGGGAAAAGGACAGTCTCTTCAACAAAATGTTGGGAAAAGCTGAATATCCATATGCAAAAGAATGAAATTGGGCCTTTATCTTACACAATATACAAAAATTAATGCAGAATGGATTAAGATCTAAATATAAGATTTTAAGCTACAGAATTCCTAAGACTGCTTTTTCCCTCCAACAGTGGTGCTGTTTCTGGACGGATCATATCAGAAGGCACATGATGTTGATATGTCCCATTACTAATGATGTTAACTTTTCCTGAGATAAGGTGATATCCACCAGTTCCTTTCACTATAAAGTTAGTATTTTCTCCTTTTTAACTAGTAAGTATTTTGTGGAAGGCTATTTGGAGATTATATTCTGTTCTTCACAAACTTTCATCACCTGCTAGTTTTGCCATTCACTAATGGGCATTGCCTAAGTCAATGATTACTGTAATAATTTGCCAAATAGTGGCTAATTCCATTTTCTTTCTACATTTAATAGCTGGCATTCTACTCTAGAAAGAGCTTTCCTTTTACCCTCATTGATTCATCTGTTTATATTAATACATACTAAATCAATAATATGTAGAATACATAATCCTAATTCTTGGGTGATACCTGTGAAGTATTTAGAAGGGTCACAATGTCTGCAGCTAACCCAGATGTTTCAGCAAAATAACAGTGTAACACACACACACACACGTGGTATTAAAGCAAATGTGGAAAATGTTACCAATCATTCAATCTAGGTGAACAATCATTAAATCTAGGAACAACCTAGGGAGATCGGTGTACCATTTTGCAACCTTTTTGCAGATCTCAATTTTTTCAAAATGTAAAGTAAAAAAACATGTAGCAGATTTAATTGAAACACCATCCAAACCTTCACCAGTATTTGAAAAAAATTAAAATAAGCCCACAGGTTTAAATTATTAGGACTTAAATATATTCAAATTTTATTACTATTGTCTATAGAAATTTAACATTAGCCATCTGTGCAATTGTCCTCTGAGGCAGAGGAACACCATACACAAATATCACACACTAAGAACAGTACCGCATTTGACAAGACTGTTTCTTGATTCAGTAAACCAAGCTTGACAAACTGGCCAACCCAAGGTGAATGATTACAGTTACAGGATATAGATGAAATTATCACTTAGTGAATATTACAAACAATATTAAAATGTTACACAGACTTACAAAAGTTCAGCTTTTTTTTTTTCCCTAAGACTATATGTGTATGTGTGTGTGTGTAGACAGGTTCACAATATAGAAACCTATACCTTACAGCACTCTTGAGGTTTTAGCAAGGCATACATTATAGACACATTTGCCATACAGTGCAATTTTACTGTGTAAGCCATGAATAATAGTGCACTTAAATCCAAGAGTCACATTCAAATATATCAAGAGAACAATCCAAATACCCGGCTATTGAAGAAATACACATTCTTTGTTTTTATAAACTAAGTTCTGCAAGTACAACATGTTTTTGTGTAGATGGTATTAGATCAATAAGGTTTTAAACAATGAGATTTAGGGTATATTTTGTAGAGTAATTCACCTCTCCAAAGATAACGTGCATTGTAAATGTGTTGGCCAGACATACACAGGCAGTGCTGTACAACTCAGTTTTATTACAAATCACAAATATAGTTAATTCTTAGACCTGCAGATGGTTAAAGAGAATGGCTCTAGAAGTCAGTAAATTCTCATCAGAATTACTCTGCAGGACAATGTAGTGTTTACAGTGAGCCTCATTATCTTCCACTAAATTGGGCACAAACTACTGTTCCACAGTGTAGTTCAAGAGCTAGGACATTAAGTTTCTTAAAAAGGATTTAGATAACAAGTTCAGACATTCTAATACCCAGTTCTAGAATTTCAGAGGGTCTCTTCTGGGACTACTGGTTTAAAGGAAGATGCTGTGGACAGTGGATTATAAAGACCAAGCAAAGGTAGAAGCAATTTTATTCAAGAAAATAAAGAAAACTGATACTACAAGAAAGTTATAGTATCAGTATATATTTTATCATCTAAGAATAAATGTAAATGGAGAAATGAGTCTTATAATGTTCTTTAAGATGGTGGGTAACATAAAAATACTATGTGGTAACAACTTAGAATACTAGGTCTGGAGGAGAAGAACAGGCCTAGCCCATGTGAAAGAATAAGCAGTAGCTAATCTATATAGTCTTGAGGTATAGTATAAACCTGGAAAGTTCTCTGAACCTCTTCAGTTCTAAGGGTTGCTCAATTAAAACGACGACAACAACAACAACAACAACAACACTTTATCAAATGTACTGAATGACTTCATTCTCTGATAAATGTCAAAGCCTCCAAAACAGAGGATCAACTATTGTAACTATTGCCCATTTTTGGTCCAGGAAATACCCTTCTGATAAAGAGTGCTCGTAAAACCCTTGTGTTGTTTTCATTCATTCTATCTAGAAGTGGGCAAATACCAAAACCTTTATCCCAGATCAAGGTCTGATAATAAGTGAACCTGATGACCTACTTTAGACTGACAATTCAAACAGCTATTCCCGAAACCAGACAACTACAAGAGTTATGCCTTTAAGCAGAGTTTTCAAAGTGCAACTAAACGTTACTCCTGTTTTTCACTTGAGGAGACTAAATTATGGTCAAATCTTTTCCATGATACTGATTTTTTATTTAACATAAACCAAATACTCACTGAATCAAAGAATAAAATGCCACGAAATTTAATCCTTTAAAACAAAAAGCAATAAAATTCCATCTCTAAGTCAGGTCTTAAAGTTCAAAGAAATGTTTTAAAATCCCTCATATGGGATTTGACATGAATGTCTATTATTGTCCCCCCAAGTCTTCTCAAAAATCACTTTAAAATCTTGCTTTGAGACCCTAAGTTTTCTTGGAAATAAAATACATTTATAGAGTTTTAAACCTATTGAATTTTACTATTTCTGCGTGCTTTCTTCCCATTTAATAAAATCAAAATAAAAATTTTTGACCAAACAATTATTTATTGAAAGGTCCTGCCACCAAAAAAGTTTCAGGTTTTTAAAAATATATAATCAACCAACAATGTTCTTCTGATTAAAAAAAAAAAGTACTTATTTAAATCTGAGGATCCTTATATGTTCGATAAGAGGATTATGATGATCCTTCGTATTTTAAAAATATTCTTTGCAGGGCCTACTTTATGTATCTCCCATATAAAAACCAGCTTTCACTCCACATGAATAGAGAAGATGCTGAATACGCAGGAATCTGATGATCTCTCACGTGATTATTACGGGCTCCTCCGGGGCAATCCGCTTGCTCACTCATTCTGCCACCGTGCTCTTCATTCAAGTGTTTAATGCCACATTTATCAAAGGCAACTCTCCAATGCAACGTTTAACAAGTGTCTTCTCAGGAGTGTATCCATGTCATTTATTCTTCTCATCCAAGAAAGGACGAACTTAACAGTACTACTAAAAACCTCTTCAAATTATATTGATAATGGACTTATTTTTGACAGTTTTTGGCTTTGGGAAAACTCAAATATTTGGATTACCAAATGATACTTTTGAACATACACTGATACCAAAGTTGATTTTTACAACCTGTAAACAGATCTGAAGTTTGGACAATTCCTAATTGTAAATTAATACTAAAATGCAAACTTGCCAAAACAGTATAGATTGTTGTCTCAGTAAGACAGCGCAAACGAAATGCGAATACCGTGCTATGACTGTACTCTGGCTCGCACAGCAAATGTGCATCAGGAAGACGGGTCTACCTTGATGGTACATCATCTCTGCATGACCAGGCCTAATACAAACTCCCTTGCAAGTTTCTACCCATGGAAGCCCTATGGCTGATCAACAGAAGCAGTGGGAGTCACTTCTGGCTTTTTCTTTACTTAGAGACAGGGTCTCACTCTGTTGCTCAGGCTGGAGTGGCCTGATGCGATCATAGCTCACTCAGCCTCAACCTCCTAGGTTCAAGGGATCCTTCTGCCTCAGCTTCCCTAGTGGCTGGGACTATAGGCACACACCACCACACCAGGCTAATGGGAGTCACTTCTAAAGAAAACTCTCTAGATGGTTTTCCTTATACACCTGTTAGCTGAGAAGAAAAGGTTCCTTCATATATAATCTTGAGACAAAAAGAGAAGAAAACAAAAAGGTCAGCTGTATTAACAGGCATATCAAGCAATTTTGAGGGACCACAAAAGAACGAGGGCTGTTTCTTTCTTTCTTTTTTTTTTTTTACAAAACTAAGATAGACATTCCACACAATGCAGAGCTATGAGAACATCTCTTATGCTCCTTGCCATGGGATTTTAAAGCTCCAAGGTTCATAACTACAGCAAAGAAAGTAAGTCAAAAATAAACTGAGCTTAAAGAAGGCAGCAGGCAAATTTTCCCAAAGAGACTGTGGACTGTGGGCTGCTGTGTAGCCTTTGCTACAAGGCTGAGGAAGCAGAAGAAAGATGAAACTTGGGCAACTGGTGATGAAAAGTATTTGCCATTTTCAAAGGCTTCTCAGTGTGGCCATAGATTTTGCTAGTCGATTTTTAAAAAACAGTATTTTTAGCTCAACACACAGCTCTAAAGCAGAGTTCAGTGTAGTGTGTTCTCTTCTTAATGGTTATATACAGATGGTATGGAAATGGTTTTAAAGATTACTCATAAACTACCCTTTTAAAGAAAAACTAGAATTGGTTGTATTTGTTAAAATGAACAATGTCACCAAACAGAAGTGTAGGAGGGAAATACCGAACCACAAACATGTGGCGTTGCAGGCACAGACTAGCAGAGCGCGAATACGGCCATCACTGTTTCTCCAACACTGAAACACTCAAACACGTTTCTGAGGTTTCAAACACAGAGCTATATTACATTCATAAACTTCCCCCTCCACTTAAGTTGTATTTGCCTAACGCATGATGGACAAATCAATAGAGCCAAAATAAATTTGCAAAAGGCTCAGGTCAACATGAAAATTTTAACCTTAGTATTAGTAAACTCTTAGAATACTTACAAATTAAAAAAAAACCGCACACAATAAAACACACATACGCATACAAACCAGTGCAATAAGAACTTTAGACAAGGGCGGTGCAACTCTGGTTTAAGAAAACCGTATTTGTAACTTGATTATAACAAATGAACTCTATTCTAGATGATGGTTTAATTTTACAACCAGCATTTGATACACATTGTATATGTATGGTCCAAACCTGAAAACCAATTCAACAGTAACAATTCTCAATCAGTAACAAATTCCTTCTTTAATTCTATATTGCACATACTTTTAGTGTCTACGTTAAAATAAATTTAACTCTTCTTAATGTAAATATCAGAGGACCATACCTATCACCCTTGTAGAAATAATTTACCTTGAATAACAGATTTTCCTTTCTTGACAAACAAGAATGAGAATAGATTCAGCTTCATGAGTCCAAAACTATTTTAAAGCAAATGGCTATTTTATGTGAAAGACACTGGAAATGGCTAGTTCAACACAAAATCCTTGGTTTATCAATTGCTGCCATTTTGAAAAACATTTCTATGGTAAGAGTGTTTAAAAGTCTGACCCTTTTTTTAAACCACCAAATAGTCCCTAGAGAGATTACCTGTCTCCTTGGCTGCTCTGGAATGCTGCCTGGAGAGTGGACACAGAGAAAAAGCTTTGGATAAAATGGCATGAAACACAAATGGCATTAAATAGGTCATCTATTTCACATAAAAATAAAATGACTAGCACCTCCTCCCGGCTCCCAAAGTGACAGGGCCTAACAGGCCACATGAAACGTGAGTTACGATAGTAAGTTTCATTATTCATACAGTATTGAGAAATCCATTACATTAGAGGGGACCCACGTCTAAAGCCTTCACTTCAAGGCTACTGTGTAAAAGTGAACTGAAGGGCACAAGGAGAGAACGGCGGACACGGGCCCAGGAAGGTCCTTGCAAACGGTGCGAGGAGACCTTTCAGGGACTCTCTTGCATCCCATCTTCTGTTTCCAGTTCTGCCAACTGCCTTCTAAGGATGTTGACTTTTGCTTGTAATTCCTTATTATATTCAATGATGTTAACCATTTCTTCGTATGCTTCATCCAAATACTTAGAGGACCTATTCCAACGTAGGAAAATACCTATTGAATCCAGGAATGGAAAACACAAGGAAGAAAGGTATAAACACTGGATTAAAATTATATTTGTGGATAAGATATAATTTACGTATTATACATTCTTTTTTCTTTTGTTGCCACAACTCACATCTGTGTTTTATTATAATCTAAAATATACAGGAATCTTGAGGTACTTAAAAGGATGCAACTGAATACAATATCTGAGAAGTCACTACTTGCATGTATATGCTCACTGATTCTTCAGAAACATCCCACAAAATTATCAAATAGATCCAAACACCATTCTACGATATATTCAGGAAAACAAGATGATAATTTACAATGTCATAAATTTTCCAATTTCACAATATAAATCATTTATAATTATAGAATTTTGCTCAGACATGTAAGATCCCTTAAATGTGTTAAAACATTTTCACCAGAAAAGTGACAACTATGGTAAAAGCAGAACCACATATGTTGTTATTTGAAAGCCTGAACTGTAGCCCATGCGCTCACACACCTCTCTCCCTGTTACGTGAGAGGCAATCTTTCAATTCTGCAGGCAATTGCTTCTTTCCCCAAATAATAATAATTATCCTTTTATTATGAACCAAAAGGAAATATTTTCTCCTCTCCATAGGCCTATGTTAACTGTACCACACCAAAATAATGCCTTACAGATACTCAAGGAAGGAGGCATGAAAACCTTCCAGGCTGCACCACGTCAGCTGGCAAGTTCACAAAGGTTTTATGATTCATTAAAACACTCTACAAACCAAACTGCCTGGGTTCTAATGAGCCCTTCTATGCAGGTCCCAACGTCAGGCTCTATCAGAAAGGGAAAGCAGAACCACAGCGTAAAGCCTGACCCGCCCATGTTGATTCTTCTAATTCAGGAATTACTAAATATTAATGGTTAGCTGTGATGTAAATTTAAACAGCAGAGAGGCATTTTAAGGCCGAAGAGCAGTCTCATCCAACATATATGCCTACCATTGGATTTTACCTAATAGAGAGCTTCTTTCTCCCAGCTCTAGGTTGAGGAGCATGAAACACATACTGAAACTCTGGCATGGCAGGACTTAATCCACAGAACAAGGATTTCATCCCATTACTTATCTCTAAGCTCCACAAGGAGGTTTGGTACAAAGCAATTAAATCATCCTTCAGGCCACTCAGCTCCCAATAGGGGTTTTCTTCTGAACAGCTACGCTCATTTCAGTTATTAAACATGACAGTGGCTTTTAGGTACGTTGTCCCAGAAGTCCTAAATGGGAAGAATACTGTAACCTCTCATTTAAGAGATCACAAACCCTGTACTGTGACTGTGACAACAATCACGAAAGTAAGCAAAGAGAAGTTCTGAGCAGTCACCATTCCTTCACAAATCAAAGCACTAAAGCTCACACCCAGAACCTCAAGACCATCTAAGGCCATTTCCCCACAATGCTAACTAGGGGACGCTTCAATAGATAAGATTAGAAGCATGAACTGAGGTGGAAGGAAGCCACTAATGGCAGATAAGCCAAGAGGAACTAGATGTGACAGCTGACATCCAGAGAAGAGACAGAAACTGACTCGGTCTCAGACTGAGAGGACAAAGCAATCTGAGAGGCGTTTCCACAAACGGCAAATAGTTTTCCACACACGAATTGCCTTTGGGAGTATAACATCCTAGAACACAGCCTAACAACTGGCATTAATGGTAATTCGGTTTAATTTACCAAACAGCTACCATTCTTGTTGCGTATACTTTATGCTGTTAAATATAAACATGAATAAATGTGTGCTTATTATCTTCAAACTAACTTTAAAAAATTAAATGGTATTTCAGAGTCTTTGTTTAATGAAAAACTATACAGTTTAGATAGATTTGGGTTATTTTTATTTTTATTTTTTTGAGAAAGTCTTGCTGTGTTACCCTGGCTAGAGTGCAGTGGTGTCATCTCTGCTCACTGCAACCTCTGCCTCCCAGATTCAAGTGATTCTCCTGCCTCAGCCTCCAGAAGTAGCTGGAACTATGGACTTGCACCACCCAATTGGCCTGGCTAATTTTTGTATTTTTAGTAGAGACGGGGTTTCACCATGTTGGCCAGGCTGGTCTTGAACTTCTGACCTCAAGGGATCCACTCACCTCAGCCTCCCAATGTGCTGGGATTATAGGTGTGAGCCACCACACCTGGCCAGATTTTGGTTATTTTTTAATTAACAAGCTTCAATACTTAAGGGGCTAAGCTTCAGTAGTTGGAAAAAATCAGTATATATAAAAAAATCTACTTTAGACTAGATTTAAAAATGAAGCATATAGTCCCATAAGAACAGTGAAATATCTGTGTTACTGCATTCATGGTATTTTGTACCCATTTATAGAAACTTACTGGAATGCCCGGCCATGCAACTCTTTAATACCGTTTAATACATGAACCTAGCCTAATGACTGCTTAATTAAGGGACAGAAACCCTCCCTGAGGAGCTTACAATTTATTCATGTCCCAACCACCTACCAACTCTCTTAGGCAAAGAGTAATATACTTTCTTATCTAGAAAAAATATCCAACATAAACAGCAATGTAAAGAAACACTGTTAATTTCTCAATGGGAACTGAAAACAAAAAAAGTGTGGCTAGCTAACTGATTTGAAAGAGAGAACCATGCCCACATTGAGAATGACAATTCACACAGGTCTGAGGGCCACGTCCGGCTCACCATCTTCATATATCACCAACAGCACACACCCACAGGCAGCCGCGTGTACACCTGACCGTTAGGAAGTTTGCAAAGGATGCGCGGTTTACCTTCCCACAGCGGAAGACTCTGCGGAGCAACTGAAGGCCAGATGACAAGGTTGTTGGCTTCAAACAGGGGGTTGGTGAATTTACTCAGCTCACCGGGCTGATTGACCCAGGACCACAAAGACATCGTCTTCTGCTGTAGCTTCAACTTACACCTGCTCAAGAGAGAACACTGCCATTCAAGTAATTCATTTATAACCACCATTATTAAGTGCTCCTCTTACTAGGACGATTTCTTCTCAGCATGGCAGAAGACAGAAGGTAAGACTTTTAGTAGAGAAACAAAATGTTGAAAAATAAATAGATTTGTCAAAAAGCTCAACCGGCATTAGAACTCTCAACAACAACCAAACAAAGAGTATTTTACAGGCTTCCAAGAAGCTGGCAGGAGGATAAAAACAGAGTCTGGTCACATCAGCTTTGGTGTTAAACCTTAACCCAGAGAACGTGACTGTACACAAAAGTCCTTTGTTGTATGTGGTATTCTATTTTAATTAAAAATAGCTAAGTATTAAAAAAACTAACCTTTTTGTTTCTGAGAAGCCTACAATATAAACATAAAAATTAGACACTTTCGACATTTATGTCCTATTTATTTTTATAGTTTCCGTAAGAAAGGGCTTGTTGTGCAGAAACAAACAGGATAGCTTACAAATATGAATGCCTGGATAGACCCCAGGGTCTTTATTATTCACATTGTTTGATAACCACTCTCTAATTTGTTTTTTTTTTTTAATTTAATTTTTCCATAAGTTATTGGGGAACAGGTGGTATTTGGTTACATGAGTAAGTTCTGTAGTGGTGATCTGTGAGATTCTGGTGTACCCATCACCTGAGCAGTATACACTGAACCCTATCTGTCGTCTTTCATCCCTCGTCCCCCTTCCATTACCTCCCCCACGACCCCAAAGTCCACTGTATCCTTCTTATGCCCATATTAATATTAAAAATGGAGGTTGAGTCAAATTTTAAACAAAACTTAAAATTCTTTAGAGACTTAGCTTTTAGGGAAAATAAATTACATGTACATAAAATACAGATTGTCAAACATGAAAAATCAATGCGAATCTTGATGTAAATATATATTTAATCTATATCCACATACAATGAACAGGATTCATAATAATTCTAAAACTCTGGAACACTCTTTATCCTGTAATGAACTGTCAGAGAAGGATTAACAGTCGATTGGCATGTTTTAGAAAAAAATATATTTTAACACAGATTGAAAGACAGCCTGTGGTAAACCTTACATCAACCAAAAAGATAATACATTCAATTCTCATAAGAATTTATTTAAATTGAAATTTTATTATAAAGTCAGTTTTGTCTCTGAAACCACATTATTTATGAGCTATGTGCAACTTAGTGCATTCTTTTTGAGCAAGCAATAAAAATAATCCACATAGTCACAGAGCCTATGTGGCACTGGACTTTAACTGCTGGGATAGCATGTCCCACGCTATGTTCCCAGGAACCAGGGATGACAAGGACAGGACATTCTTGTATCCACTGCCTCCAGCCCTGTGCCCCCTGCCCATGGCCGGCCAACCACTGAACTTGTTCTGGCTGAGCCTGACACCACTTCAGAATCCTTCCCATTCAGCATTGCTGGCAGCCTCTACCAACTGGGAAGCAGAATGGGAATCTATTTTGATCCCTTCTTGAAAGCTAGTCCTGAGGATATTAACAGGTATAACACCAAAAAAAAATTCATCGTCAAACACATTTCTTAAATGGTGAATTAAAATTATATACACTGCTTTACTGAAGGGTGTCTTAAGCCTTTAATGATTATGTGTTTGTGACCCTCTAAGTGGAGACGATATTATGCACATTCTCCAAACTTCCTTGGCTATAGAAATTGCCAATCCCTCCTGTCCCTCCCTGCCAGAGTACAGTCCAGGGCTAAACAGCACATGCTTTAGAAAACGGTGGCTGCCAGCAATGAGGCAAGGAAGCCTGGTGATTGTACCCTAAGGAGATTATCAGGCAACCTCCCTGAAAAATCATTCTGATGTCAATCTTCTAAATGAACCTATACACTTGATGGTGCCTGGGCTGGGAGGTGAGTTTGTTACTCTGGGCCTGAGGACAGTTTCTAGGTGTAACAAAGTCTAAAGCAAGAGGGGGAAGACCTGTAATCTAGGCCAGGGATCCCCAAACCCCAGGCCATGGACCAGTAAGGGTCCATGGCCTGTTAGGAACCAGCTACACAGCAGGAGGTGAGTGGCAGGTGAGCGTGTATTGCCACCTCCTGTCAGATCAGCAGCAGCATTAGATTCTCACAGGAGCGCAAACCCTACTGGGAGCCGCGCGTGTGGGGGATCTAGGGTGTGCCTTTATGAGAATTCTCCTTATGAGAATCTAATGCCTGATGATCTGAGGTGGAACAGTTTCACCCCAAAACCATCACCAATCCTGCCGCCACCCAGTCCACAGAAAAGTTGTCTTCCACGAAACCGGTCCCTGGTGCCAAAATGGTTGGGGATCACTGCTCTAGGCCACACTTTTGATGACCAACTGGCTGTACGTCCTGGGAAAAGTCACTTAACTTCTCTGGATCTTACTTTCTTAATAAAATTAGAGGGAAGAGCTAAATTATAAATTAAGGCTTTTTCCACATGTAAGATACTATGATCCTATGTTAAGAAATTAACATTTAAAATGGTTGCCCCTTAATTCATGTATGGACTAATTTTAATCTAACAGAACAAAGTCTAGGACATGCTCTCACCTAGCATGAGATTGTCTCATAATAAGAATATACTTCAGGTCATTTAACTTATAATTAACTGTAGCCTTAGATTTGGCTCTAACTTTAACATAGAGCCAAATCGTGGTCTCCTAGGAGATTTTGGCTACTTAGAAAGTAGCCAAAACAAGGGAAAAGGAAAGGTCCCCACATGAGCAGCGTACTCACCTTTCACTTTCGTTGTTGCCCAGAAATGTTCCAAACTGTGAAGCATAAGCATGCTCAAAGAGCATGATGAGGAAATTCTCATTAAATTCAAAAGAACAGGGAAACTGACGAAGGATCTGCCACACGCAGTCCAAGAAGAGAAGAAATACAGGAGCCTCCCACTTCTGCTTGGTGTTACAGTAGGCTGACTGTGCACAGCGCTGCTGGAACGGGTGGCCAGCCTGGGGGAAGATGGAGGCGTGACAGTCATATCCTGGTGAGATCGCATGACAGAGCATTCTACTGACACCACTACACACAATCACAGAACTGACACCACTACACACAATTACAGTGACACTCCTAGTACCTGGAACATCATATAATTAGGGTAGCTGTTGTACAGATTAATGATTTCTTGGTATAAAATAAATAGTTGCAGCAACTAAGGAAAAAGACACACTTCCAAATCCTTAATGAGGCTGTGCAGCTAAGGTGTGACCACAGGAACTGCATTGCCCTTGGAATATCCTATGGAAGAATAACGAACTTAAGTAATAATAAACTTACAAAATAAACCTTTCTAGGTCTACAAAATCTGGAGCAAAATCAAAGAACATAAGCTCTCAGTACAAACAAAGAATCATCATCACCTCTATCTAACGCTGTAGATTGTCTTGTACACCATACAAACCTCACCCTAAGTGGAGACAGATATGGAACTCTGATCAACTTTATAATGTCAGCTCTGACAGTAAATCTCTAATTATATATGAAAAGTTATTGTGTTGAAAGATCTTTATGAGTACTTTTCTACTGGAGATAAAGCTGTCCTTAATTACCCTCTTCTCCCAAAAAGAATGGCAAGAGTCTGCCATCTACTGACCAAAGTAAATTTAAGACTCATTTGACTGTCTTGTTCAGAACCCAAATACTGACCTTAACACGAATCATACTCTGCTAGGAATTTCACAGATCTGCTTTGTCTCTGGGTCTTTCTGCTACTGTGTGTGACAAAGGTAATGCCACAGAAATTTTACAGTGGTTCATAGAATTTTGATATCCATTAAAATAACATATAAATAAGTCAGTCACACTCATTTGTCTGTCTACTATGCACCATGAGGAATATAGCTCAACAGATTTTCGTCAAATATGGAGCATAAACTTAGGATGGTCTGACTTAAACAGAGGTAAGGTCAGTTGTCAGGCAGGGTGGACATGGTGTACGTAACAACATTAGTACATAATAAATGTGAACTGTAACCAGAGGGCAAGATATTCTTTTTGCCAGAAAAACATCTGCTTTCAAGATATGTAAGCATTTGTGTTCAAATACAATCATTTACCAGGTTACACAGTAAAAATATATTCAAAAGCAATCTCCGTGGAGGATAGCAATCCCCGTTATGAATGAGACCTTTATTTTGGTAGCCATCCAACATTACATGATTCAGTTTTCTCTGTGAAGGAAGCTTCACAGGGTGGAGCAGCATGAGCAAAAGGCAGAGGGGGCTAAAGTGCTTTCCTTGCAACTACAGACCCCACTCCCCATTCCCCGACTGCTTATGTCTTTGATCCATCAAGACCCAGCTTCTGGGAGACCGCACTATGCTTCTCATTCTTTGTATTTCTCCTGTATGTGACAAAGCACAGCCAACAAGAGTTTGCCAAGTGAAGGAGGTGTCAAGTGAGGAATACAGGCAAAGAGACATCCAGAAACGAGGAGAAGACAGATTAACTGGCCTGCAGGAAATTAAACACACCATTTAGAAATTTTAATCAATCAGAAATTCACACATTATGTCAGCTACCACACAAACCAGGATCACAGCATCAATGAGCAGTTCCTCTGTGAATCAAACAGCTCTTCTCACCTGTAGCCACTCTCTTTCAATCAGGGCCTCAAAACCACGAATGGTCCTGCTTCTTGGCTCCAAGATGATCTGGGCCAGGGAGGTCACCTGGAGTGTGGAATCAGTTCCTTCTGTTCCATGAATCAATATTGATGCTCCTTCCCTGATAGGAAAATCAGGGAAGAGTACAAATGGGAAATGCCCAACATGGTCAATGAACTCTGTTAGCAGCAAGCGTTTATTGAGTACAACATTTTAGTCTACTGAGTCCGGTCTATTCAGTGTATTGAGTACAACATTCTGCTCTGACTTGTAGAGTTCAGAATCTAAATCTAAGGCACACGATAGATAAGTTTCTCTTGGGAAAAAATACGACTATAATGAATCCCAAATTTCACATGGCAAGACCTCTTTAAGTTGTAACCAATTTCATAGAAGCTTTCAGCTGAATTTTTCTTTCCTTTTACAAAACCAAAAAGCAGTTCTTACCACAGAAGGCATTTACCCTTTCCGCTTTAATCATTGTTAAAGCCTCTTCTCATCAAACCTACAGACATACACTAAAATTATTTTTCTGACTTTGACTCTACCTTTCCACCATCAGCTGACTATAAGGACACCTTCAGAAACTGTAATTCAATCTGGAAAATGAGACCTAGACCACACTTTGAGAAACATGACAACAGGAAAAAAACAAACATAAAACTGTCAATCTAGAAAGTCAGTGGTAAAGATACCACTGCATCATGAGACTCATAAGTGTCTGGAACCCCGTTATTCTAAAGAGAATGAAAGAAAACACCAAAACTAAATTTACTACATCTTCTCCCCTCCCCTTCTTCCGCCTTTCTGTTGAAACAATGAAGGAAACTTTGGAAAAATAAAAATCACCACCTTCACACAAAAGCTTCCAGTTTGGTTACTACTGTCAGTTTTTACCCATGTACATACATACTACATAGAGCTTTAATAAGAGGCAATTTCCTCTATTCTCACTCTTATTCTACACTCGTAGCCTTCCATGTTTGTACGTCATCTTCAGAACTAGGATATTAACAGTCGCAGGCACAGCTCATTCACGGAGCTTCCCTTGGTTGCTCTTCACAGATACTGCATTTTCCACAAATGGAAGGTTTGCAGCTATCCTGTGTCAAGCAAGTATGTTGGCACCCATTTTCCAACAGCATGTTTTACTTTGTGTCTCTGTCTCATTTAGGTAATTCTCACAATATTTCAAAATTTTTCATTATTATTACAACTGTTACGGTGATCTGTGATCAGTGATCTTTGATGTTACTACTGCAAGTTTTGAGGGCATCACGAACCACGTCCATATAAGACAGTGAACTTAATCGACAAATGCTGTGTGTGCTCTCACTGCTCCACTAACCACCTGTTACTTTGACTCTCTCTCTTTAGGGACACTCTCTATTCCCGGAATCATAACAATATTGACATTAGGCTGGCCAATTAATAACCCTACAATGGCCTGGTAAGTGTTCAAATGAAAGGAAGAGTAGCATGTCTCATTTTAGATCAAAAGCTAGAAACGATTAAGCTTAGTGAGAAAGGCATGTCAAAAGCTGAGACAGGCCAAAAGCTGGGCCTCCTGCTCTAGTTAACCAAGCTGTGAATGCAAAGGAAAAGTTCTTGATGGAAATTAAAAGTGCTTCTCCAGCGAACACATAAATGATACAGTGACACAGCCTTACTGCTCACATGGAGAAAGCCTGAGTGGTCTGGATAGAAGATCAAACCAGCTGCAATATTCCCGTAAGCCAAAGCCTAATCCAGAGCAAGGCCTGCACTCTCCTCCATTCTACAAGGTTCTATGAAGGCTGAGAGAGGTGAGGAAGCTGTAGAAGAAAAGTTGGAAACTAGCAGAGGCTGGTTCATGAGGTTTAAGGAAAGAAGCCATCTCCCTCTAACACACAAGTGCAAGGCGAAGCAGGAAGTGCCGCAAGCAGAAGCTATAGCGAAGACCATTGATAAAGGCAGTCCACTAAACAATGGACTTTCAGTGTAGATGAAATGGCCTTATGTTGGAAGAAGATGCCATCTAGAACTTTCATAGCTAGAGAGGAACAATCAGTGCCTGCTTTCAAAGGACAGGTTAACTCTCTTGTTAGGGAAAAAATGCAGCTGGTGACTTTAAGCTGAAGCCAGTGATCATTTGCAATTTTGAAAATCCTAGGGGCCCTAAGGGTTATGCTAAATCTACTCTGCCTGTGCTCTATAAATGGAACAATGAATCCTGGATGACAGCACGCCTGTTTACAGCATGGTTTACTGAATAGTTTAAGTCCACTGTTGAGACCTACTGCTCAGAAGAAAAGATTCCTTTCAAAACATCACTGCTCACTGACAATGCACCTGGTCACTTAAGAGCTCTGATGGAGAGGTACAAGGAGATGAATGTTGTTTTTGTGCCTGCTAAAACAACATCTATTCTGCAGGCCATGGATCAAAGAGTAATTTCAACTTTCAAGTTTTATTTTAAGGTCATAGCTGCCCTAGCTAGTGATTTCTCTGGTGGTTCTGGACAAAGTAAATGGAAAACTTTCTGTAAAGAATTCACATTTCTAGATGCCATTAAAAACATCTGTGATTCACGGGAGGAGGTTAAAAACATCAACGTCAACAGGAGTTTGGAAGAAGTTGATTCCAGATCTCATGGATACTTTGAGGGGCATAAGACTTTACTGGAGAAGTCACTGCAGATGTTACGGAAATAGCAAAAGAACTAGAATTAGAAGTGGAACCCGAAGGTGGGGCATAGTGGCTCATTCCTGTAACCCCAGTACTTAGGGAGACCAAGGCAGGAAGATTGCCTGAAGCCAGGAGTTTGAGGTTACAGTGAGCTATGACTGTGCCACTGCACTCCAGCTTGGGTGACAGAGGGAAAGACTGTCTCTAAAA
>NW_012110585.1:3728678-3730632 GCF_000951045.1 Mandrillus leucophaeus | reverse complement strand
AGACCAGACTGGGCAATAAACAGAGACCACATCTCTATTAAAAATTGAAAAAGAAAATTAGCTGAGTGTGGTGGTGTACACCAGTAGTCCTGGCTATTTGGGAGGCTGAGGTGGGAGGATCATTTGAGCCCAGGAGTTCTAGGCTGCGGTGCACCGTGATCCTGCCACTACACTCCAGCCTGGGAGACAGAGCAAGGCCCTGTCTCCTAAATAAATAAATAAATAATTAGGAGCCTGAAGATTTGACTGAGTTGCTGCAATTTCATGATAAAACTTGAAAGAATAGGGAGTTGCTTCTTATGGATGAGCAAGAAAAGTAGTATACTGAGATGGAATCTACTCCTGGTAAAGATGCTGTGAATATTGTTGAAATGACAAAAAAAAAAAAAAAAAATTTGGAGAACCACATCAACTTAGGTGACAAAGCAGTGGCAGTGTTTGAGAAAACTGACTCTAATTTTGCAAGTTCTACTGTGGGTAAAATGCTATCAAATAGTATCACATGCTACAGAGAAATCTTTCATGAAAGCAAGAGTCAATTAATGTGGCAATCTCCATTGCTGTCTTGTCTAAGAAAGTGCCACAGCCATCCAAAGCTTCAGTAACCACCACCCTGATCAGTCAGCAGCCATCAATGGGGAGGCAAGGCCCTCTCCCAGGGCCAATAACCTCAAATATCAATAAAGTATTTTTAAATTAAGGTACGTATATTGTTTTTTCTTTTTAGATGTAATACTACTACACAATTAACAGACTGCATTATAGTGTAAACATAACTTTATATGCACTAGAAAACCAAATATTAATAATGAATGTGACTCACTTTATTGCGTGATTTGCTTTACTGTGGTTTTCTGGAACCAAACCCACAACATCTCCAAGGTGTGCCTGTGTGTGTAATATACTATTAAGTGATGAACTGCAATTTACTTAATCCTATAGGATTAATCCTATAGTACTTAGCAATTTACTTAACTTACGTTTAGGTTATGCCAATTTTTGTTACACTGTAGATGATGTACTTAGCTTTTTGTCTTCTGTTGAATTCCTTCAGGGGTCTTAATTTAAAAGTAACAGATTTCTTGAAGTCACTTATGGTTAGGTCAACCGCATTCTCAGGATAAAACCTAATGACTAGGCCGAGGGAGGTGAGCATGTACTTTAAGGCTTCTGTGTATATTGCATATATACCTTAATCATCTGTGGGATATTCTGAATTCGATTCACTTAAAGTCTATTTTTATGTTTTCAGTAATTAATTATAAAGGCAAATTTGTATGGAGGTGAAAATAATAGGCTAATATCTATCAGAAAAAGGGACCCAAACATGGCAAAATAAACCAAAACCCTGACTCTTCCCAAGAGTCTGGAAGCCTCTGTCTTTAAGGCAGCCAGCTCAAACGAAAGGAAGGTGGAGACCATGAGAACTGTTCTGCATTCTGCACTGAGGGGTGTCTTAATCTGTATCGTCGCGTTATTACAGCTGCAAATTGAGACAATGCGGTGATAACTGTTTATTACAATTCCTGTTTCATAAGAAAACAGAAGCCTCCGTACTCATAATGTAAGGAGAAATCTGGTAAACTTAGGTTAAAAAGAAACAAAACCCTCAGTATTAACAAAGTTACTGTGTATTTGTTATTTCTCTGCCACAGAACCTTGGTAGCTAATTGCCACAGTTTATTAGCTAAATGGGCTTCACCTAACGCCTAAAACAAAAAGAACAGGGATAGCCTGGCAATCTTGACCCCAAGGGACACTACCTGTTCATGGTTCTGTTACTAACTTACCACATGATTTTAGCAACCCATTCTATTATGAATTTCTCTCTAACCATAACAAATTACGTATATATTTTCCTAATTTGGAAGCATCAATACAACAAGTTAAAGTCTCAAAGAAAAGTGCCATCTAACCATGTGGTGATAACACTTACACCTACCTATTGTTTCAG
>NW_012110585.1:3696965-3728593 GCF_000951045.1 Mandrillus leucophaeus | reverse complement strand
TGTTTCAGTGGAACCCCCTTCTATCTAACCATGTGGTGATAACACTTACACCTACCTATTGTTTCAGTGGAATACCCTTCTTAGAAAGGGCATTCTAAGCTTCTGCAAGAATTTATGCCAATCCTTCTGCCCCTGTTCAAGTCTTCTGCCACAAGACTCAAGGATTAGCAACCTTTAACTGAGTGGATAAACTAAAATCACTTCATACACTCAACATCACTACAATTAGGCGTTCTCAACTTGAGATCCAGATGTAATGCCACATATCAAGTAGTTTGAAATAAGATATCCCAGAGGTTAGAAGGGATCATTTTATTGTGTAGCAAAATTACATGTTTCCTTTCGCTGATATTTCAAAAGTAAGGAGGTAAGTTTGCTCCTCTAAGAAAAAATAAGAAAACTTCCTTTCATTCTATTTCACAGTTTAAGAAAAAAATTGGCAAATTCATGATTTAAGGATGTCATGGAAAAAAGAAAAAGGTCCATTAGTACTTAAAAATTTGTGTCATGGAAGACATGCATATGTACATGGTTCCTATCTATTAAACAAACATTATCTATTAAATGCCAGACTCTAGGCACCTCATCAATAATGGGATGGTGTTGACTAGCCTACACAGTAATTTACTGCAAACTTTCACATACTCTATAAACATATGTCTGGAGAAACACAAAGTCTAGTTATCAGCGCACGTCCTACTCAGGAATGCTGAAATGCACTTTACCTGTCGATGCACTGAGCCGCGAGGCAGGCAGCTGTCAGAATCTCTTTGATGTGAGTCAGCCAGTTAGAGGCCTCCAATTTACTGAGCCACCGGTCCATGTTATGTGTTTGGTCATTACAAGCTTCCACAAGTTTGATTAAGCTCTCCTGAAGAATGTGATACCTTTTAAAAATATGAAAGCAAAAAGTAACAAACCCAGAAAATAGAAAGATAAAGAAACCAAGCCAAAGACTCAGCCTCCAACATATCTAAGAGGAAAAGTAGTTCAAAATACTATAAAAATATTTACCCTGCTATACAGTAATTTGAGGATTAAAGGTTGAAAAACTAATATTTAAATATTGTTGCAAAGGCTTAAAATGCCTGCCATGGCAACCTATTCCTCATCTGAACAGATTAAACCTAGTTCACATACCTGGATTATCAGACTATAGGAGAGGCCAGAGCCCTGCGTTTCGTGACAGGTCAGGAGACACAGCACCACTTACATTTGCAATCCTGTTCCCACTGATCTAACACTAGAGACCCAGTGCCATCAGCAGCCTTACCCAACCCAGTTCGATCCCACTGTTTTCTAGCTACAGCTCCCATTCACCCACCTAGAGACACTTATAAATCACTCTTTTACAGTGCAAACAAGAGACTATAGGTGGAGGAAGCTGTGCGAAAATAGGTCGATATGGGGAGAAATTAAATCTCTACAGGCTTTGACTTAGGAAAATATAAGTATATGTGGCAAATCTGTTCAGTGCAGCAACTGCTGATCTACATGCAGAGGAGCTGGCCTTGTGGTGATGAGACCACAGGGCTGGCTTATAGAAAGAATGCTAGTGACAGGGACTCCTGCAGGCCTCCAAGAGCATGGCTTTCGCTTATCAAACACAAGGGCTGACTGTTCAAAAAGAAAGATAAAAATGACAAACCTTTAGCTAAAGGTTCTTTCACTAAAAACAGAGAGAAAAACAATGCAAATACAATTAGAAATGAAAGATGAGATATTACAACTGATATCACAGAAATACAAGGGATCATAAGAGACTGTGAACAATTAGACATTGACAAATTGACTGGATAATCTAGAAGAAATGGATAAATTCCTAGAAGCATACAACCTACCAATACTGAGTCATGAAGAAAGAAAATCTGAACAGACCAATAATGAGGAAGAAGATTAAAAAGGTCTCCCATCGAAGAAAAGCCCTGTTCCTGATGGCCTCACACACTACCTGATTTTGAAGTATGCTACAAAGCTATAGTAATCAAAACAGCTTGGCACTGGCATAAAAACAGACACACTGACTAATGGAATACAATAGAGCCCAGAAATAAATCCATTCATTTATGGCAAATTGATGTTTGAAAAAGTTGCCGAGAACATACAATGGGGAAAGGAGTTTCTTCCATGAGTGGTGGTGGGAAAACTGAGTATGCACATGCAGAAGAAACTCGACCCTTACCTCACACCATACTCAAAAATCAGCTCAAAGTAGATTAAAGAGTTAAACATAAGACCTGAAACTGTAAAAATAATTAGAGGAAAACGTAAGGAAAAAGCTTCTTGACATTGGTCTGGGCAAAGATTTTTTGGATATGACCTCAAAAGTACAGGCAACAAAAGCAAAAATAGACAAATGAGACTGCATCAAACTAAAAAGTTTTTGCACAGCAAAACAACAGAGTAAAGAGACAACCTATAGAATGGAAGAAAACACTGGCAAATAATACACTGGATAAGGGGTTAATATCCAAAATATGTAAGAAACTCAACTCAATAGCAAGAAAACACATGACCTGATTAAAGAATGGGCAAGACCTGAACAGACATTTCTCAAAAGAAGACATGCAAATGGTGAATAGGTATTTGAAAAAAAAAATGCTCTGCATCACTTATCATCAGAGAAATGAAATTCAAAACCACAATGAGATATCACCTCATACCTGTTAGAATGGCTATTACTAAAAAGACAAGATTTAACAACTGTTGTTGAGAATATGGACAAAAGGGAACCCCTGTACAATGCTGGTGGGAATGTAAATTAGTATGGCCACTGTGGAGAACAGTATGGAGGCTCCTCAAAAAAATTAAAGATGAAACTGCGATAAGATCCAGTAATCCCACTTCTGGGTAAGTATTTCGAATATCTGAAATGAAATCAGGATCTCAAAGAGGTATCTGCATTCCCATGTTCACTGCAGCACTATTCACAATAGCCAAGATATGGATTCAACCTAAATGCCCGTCAATGGATGAATGGATTAAGAAAATGTGGTACGATACACAATAAAATACTATTCAGCCTTAAAAAAGAGGGTAGGCCAGGAGCAGTGGCTCATGCCTATAATTCCAACACTCTGGGAGGCTGAGGCAGGCGGATCACTTGAGGTCAGGAGTTCGGGACCAGCCTGGCCAACATGGCAAAACCTGGTCTCTGCTAAAAATACAAAAATTAGCCAGGCATGGTGGCAGGCACCTGTGGTCCCAGCTACTTGGGAAGCTGAGACAGGAGAATCACTTGAACCCGGGAGGCAGAGATTGCAGTGAGCTGGGATCGTGCCACTGCACTCCAGCCTGGGTGACAGAGCAAGACTCCATCTCAACAAAATAAAATAAAAATAAAAAAGACGGGAAACCTGTCATTTGCCACAGCAAGGATGAACCTGGATGACATCATGCTACATGACATAAGCCAGGCACCCATGCACAGAAAGATAAACACTGTATGCACTCACTTACATGTGGAATCTAAACAAGTTAAACTCATAGAAACAGAGAGTAGAATGGTGGCTGCCAGAGGAAGAGAAAGTGGCAGGAGGGGTCGGGGTAGAAGGGACACAGATATGGGGAGATGTTGATCAAAGGTTACAAAGTTTCACTTAGGAGGAATTAGTTCTGCAGGTCTATTGTATAGCATGGTAACTGTAGTTAAAAATAATATATCGTATGCTTGAAAACTGCTGAGAGACTAGATATTAAATGTTCTCACCGTCCAAAAAAATGGTAACTATGTGAGGTGATAGTTGTGTTCATTCAATTAATTTAATCAGTTCTCAACATATATGTATATCAAAACAGCAGAGTGCACATCACAAATACATATAATTTGTATGTCAATTAAACCTTAATAAAGCTGACTAAAAAAAATGAGAAGATGGCTAGACAATCATTGACCCTAGATTAATGCATAGGTTAATTTGAGCACTTGTGATTTTCAAATGGCTAAGGGCTTACCCACTGTAATTAGCTTCTAGAAAGAGTCCTTACTATCTCTGGAATCTTTTACCTCTCAATGGACTTATGAATTCGCCTCCACTGGGGATAATGAGCTTCTTGTTCGAAACCACCTCCTTTGGCTCTAGCTTGCTGAGCCACGTTCAGGGATCGGGTGTCAATGATGTAGCCACGCTTTCCCGCCCTGAGGGTAGCATTTATCAGCTTCTCATCTTCCTTGCACCTCCTCCCATTTGTGCCAGTGAGTGGCTGACCACTTCGCATAATTACCTAGAAGCACAATAGAGCTGAAAATTCAACAGCAGTTGCTTTTACAGTTTCTGAAAACAGAAAGAAATTAGATTAAGAGTATCTCCAAAACAATTGTGTGACACTCTGGAGATGGATTTGATCCATAAACAAATAAATATTTGCATGTACTGATAACAGTTAATAACTGTAAAAGATAAGCCTGGAGCTTTTACACAGTTTCTCTGTCTCAAAACACTGTCACATAATAAATTATATCACCTCTTCAATATCAAATATTGCAATTCATTTAGTGTGTGAATCAAATACCTGTAGACCTGGCCCTGTAATAAGACAATAATGGCCTATGAGCCAGTAAACCTTGACTTCAACTGAACATACATAGAGTTGGTAGGTTTTAACAAGAATTATAAAAAGTAAAGGCACCAGTGGCAAAATTTAAAAGTTCAAACACTGTTCTCATTGTTTGGGAAATCATTTCCAATACCTCAGAAGCTGATTGTCTATTATTTATTCTCCAGTGGCCTCTACCATCCTTTTCAGTATTCCAGGATTTAACTACTTGTTTCCAAAAACTACCCTACCAACTATATATCTGGAAATGTTTGCTTTTGAAACTTTTCTCAAGAAATCAGTGTCTACTATACTAATGTCTTCCCTGGTGAATGGTTTAGAGTTCTTTCAAGAGACCACCATTACAAGGCAGTTATCTTAACTCCTTGTTTAATCCTGACTCCAGTGTTTACTAGAGTTGTGACTAAATGACATGAGCATCACTCTTCTCGCCTTTGAAAATAAATACGTCTGCTCAATTCACCTTTCACATGGAAAGTTGGTAAGAAAAATTCAAGTCTTTTACCATTATTCTGCGCAGAGAAATTTCTCATTTTTCTACCAGAAGAATGTTGCTGTAAGCATCAAATAAACACTAGTTTCCTTTGTATAGTGTCCTGGAGATAAAGCTATCAGGGCTTTTATACGGCTGAGCAGGATCATGGGAAGAATTCAGCATCACATCCTCACCACAGAAAACACCCTACTCCTGATTCCCTAAAGCTTACACTAAGGAAGCCCTCATCGTGGAGACCTGGACAATCATTTCAGTGAACAGACAGATAGAAAAAGGGAACATTTCTATGAAAAGATCCCCAAGCCAAGCCTTTCAGTACATCAAGCAGTAGTGCTGTGCACTTACCATCCCATTTTTTTTGTGATAATAGCTTAGTACTGGGAAGCGCCCTCCATGTCGAAATGTAGCTACCTTCCGAAGCGCTTCATCATCGATGGATTTGGGCACTGTGACAATTGGCGGGTAAGAGGGACAGACAGCAAATTCCTTATTGACATAGCTTAGCCTCCATTCACTGGTCTGAAAAACACAAAATACTTCAAAGCTAAGCAACTATCTCAATGTCACAAAATAATCTGAGAAATTTTAAAAGACCTTAGAGGTCAACTTTCACTGATGAAGAAGCCATTTCTCAGGAATTTAACAGGAGGATCTCTAGCTTATATGTAAGTAGCTGCACAGAAAAGGAGCTCCACGGTTCAGGGCCAGCTTCCTGCATTCCTAGGTATCACCAGTTCCTAGAAAATTCTTTCTCATACTGAGCAAAACTTGTTGCTCTGTAGCTTCCTCTATTGGTTTTTACCGTACTTTCAGAAAACACAGGACAAGTTCCCTATTTTACATGGTATCCCATCAAATGTTTGAAAGACAGTTGTTTCTCCTTAGTGTTCTATTCTCCAAGTTAAATATATTAAGCACATCCACAATTACCATGGCCAACATCCCACTTCTTCCTTTTCTGGGTCCCATTTAGTTTGTTAATGATCCTCTAAAAGCACAAGTAAGACTGTAAGACTCCAGATAATGCATCCCCAGAACAGATGAGAACAGAGCTACTATCTACATCAAGTCCTTTGTTCTTTTCTTGTAAAAAAGGTAAAAAATGTACTAAGATTGGTAACACCTTTCTTAAAACAGTAACAACTCAATACTAAGGAAGGTTAAGCTTAGGAGTCAATGAAATAATTTCAAACTGAATACACTAAGGACTAAAAGTATATAATATAAAACTATCAAATGACAACTTATTTTAAACACCAGAACTGAAAACACCTTGAAGACTGTCAAAAGGTTTTACAGTTAAAAAAAAAAAAAATCAAATTATATGCAAATTTCAATATGTTCTGTATATCTGAGTTGGCCTAACCATGGGTTACAAGAGCAGGAAGATAAAGCTAAAAAGTATGTTAGATGTACTATAGGACAAGATTATTACTTTAAAAAAATGATTTTATAAGATACAGTATCACATTTTTAATTATTTTTTTTTCACTTTTCGAAGTTATTTATGTTACCAGTTTTAAAAACATAGTTTCTAGGCTGGGCACAGTGGTTCACACCTATAATCCCTGCACTTTGAGAGGCCGAGGCAGGCAAACTGCTTGAGTCCAGGAGTTCAAGACCAGCCACGGCAACATGGCCAAACCCTGTCTCCACTAAAAATGCAAAAATTAGCCAGGCACAGTGGCACGCGCTTTTAGTTCCAGCTACTTAGGATGCTGAGGTGAAAGAACACGTGAGCGCAGGAAGTCGAGGCTGCAGGGAGCTGTGATAGTGCCACTACACTCCAGCCTGGGCAACTACAGTGAGATTCTGTTTCGAAAAATAATAAATTAATTAATTTTAAAAAACACAGTTTCTAAAGATTTATTATTTTTTTAAAAATGTAGTTATCTGTTCCTTGCTAGCCCATCCCAATTTGCTTTCCCCAAAGACAATCATTTTCAACATTTTTAGCTTTTTTGGTGTTTAGCTTTACATTTCTAAATAACACGATTATACTGTTATTTCTTGAATTTTCGCTATGATATCTTATTTATTGATTTCCTACTCTGGAGAATGACAGGGCTCTCCATTGATCTGCAATGCGGCTTCTGTCGGTCCCAATGTACTGTGCTCTCTATTCTGTCCCACTAGTCCACTTAAGTAACTCCTAGAGCTTTTACAATAAGTTTGGTATCTAGTAGGCTAAGTCTCCTCCTCTCACCTTTTTGTACTTCAAAGAGTAACCTGGCTCCTCTTGGTCTTTTGGTCTTCCACCAGGTAACTTTTATCAAATTCAATGTAAAAACCAACTGGGGTTTTTATTAAGATTGTATTGACTTTATAAATTGGAGGGAATGAGTTACATCTTCAGAATATTCAGTCTCTCTACCCATGAGTATATTATCTCTCCATTTATTTAAGCTTTTAAAAATTTTTCCATAAATTTTTATAATTCTCTCAATAAAAGTCTTACTATCTTTTCTTACATATAGTCCTAGAAACCCTATAATCTTTGTTGCATTTTAACTGCATCTCTTTAAACTTGTGTTTGGTGTAGAGAAATGCCTATGATCTCAAGATTCTTTCCTTTTCCTATAAAGACAAGCATATAATCAATAAATAATCACAATTTTGCTTCCTTCATTTCAATCCCTATACCCTATATTTTTCCTTGTTGTCTTACTGAGCTGACTAGGAGTAGTGATAATGGACATCCTTGTCTCATTCTTGAACTTAGATAGAATGATACAAGATTTGTTTTTGTTGTGTTTTTGGTTTTGGTAGCCATCCTTTGTCAGATTAAAGAAATTCCCTTCAAATCCAACTCTAAGAGCGTTTAGCATGAATAGATATTGATCAAATTTTTTTCCTCTGTTAATCTAACACCATGCAGGCAATTTGTCTTTTCTTTAATTTTGTGGTATTTTCTTTGCTTTATTGTTCAGTAGCTGAACAACAACACGTCTAAAGTTTTTTTATTATCTTGTATGGTATTTGCTGGCATACCTTAGCTTAAGGGTTCAGTAACTTTTACTGATTCTGGAGAGTTATCAACCATTATGTATTTGAATATTGTCTTTCTTCTATCATCATCAACTTTTTTTTCTTCTTTTTTTTTTTTTTTTTTTTTTGTAGACAGGGTCTTGCATCTTGCTCTCTCACCCAGGCTGGAGTGCAGCAGCATGATCACTGCTCACTGCAACCTCAACCTCCTGGGCTCAAGCAATTCTCCCACCTCACACCCCAAGTAACTGGGACCACAGGCATACGTCATCACACCTAGCTAAATTTTTTCATAGAGATGGGGTTTCGCCATGTTGCCTAGGCTGGTCTCAAACTCCTGAGCTCAAGTGACCTGCCTGCCTCAGCCTCCCAAAGTGCTAGGATTATAGGTGTCAGCCACCACACCCAGCCTCTATCATCTTTTATCCTAAACTCCCATGCGATAAATATTGGATCTTATTCCTTTATTACGCATGCATGTGTCTAATCTCTCTGTTTTTCCATCTTCCTTCTCTGTTCCGTATTCTGAGTAATTATTTCGGATCTATATTCCAAATCACTTATTTTCTCCTTAGCTGTTTCTAATCAGCTACTTAAACTTTGCATTATTCTTTTATCTTCTTTTCAGTCAACAAAACTTATAAAAAATAAACTGGACCCATTTTGACTACACAATTTCATGAGTCTTGACCGCTGTATACACCTGTGTAACACCCAATACTAGGAAATCACTAATCTGCTTTATCTGCTTTCAGTCACTTTTGGTGTCATATCTAAGAAATCTTTGCCTAACTGAAGGTCATAAAGATTTTCTCCTGTGCTTTCTTAAAGCAGTTTGATAGTTTTAGTTCTTATGTTTAGGTCTATAATACATTTTAGTTAATTTTTGTGGATGATATGAGGTAAGGGTCTAGGTTTATCTTTTTTTACATATGGATATCCAATTGCTCCAATGCTATTGGTTGAAAAAGCTATCTTTTCCCAATTGAATTTTATTGGTACTTTTATCAAAAATCAACTGACCATAAAAGGGAAGGTTTATTTCTATACCCTGTATTCTGTTCCATTGGTCTTTATGTCTTTCCTCACGCCAATACCATACTCTCTTGATTACTGCCGCTTTACAGTAAGTTTTATAATCAAGTGTTTTGTCAAAGCTGTTTTGACTTTCCATACAAGCTTATATACTTAAATCTGCATTTCCATAAAATTTATATCATTTTGTCCATTTCTACAAAAACACCTATTAGAATTTTAACAGGGATTGCGCTGACTCTATAGATCAATTTAGGGAGAACTGTCACTGTAATGAGCCAAATCCAGCCTGCTGCTTGTTTCTGCAAATAAAGTTTACTAGAACATAGCACCATCCATTCATTGATGTCCCATCTGATTGCTTTTTTCATGCAACAACAGCAGAGTTCAGCAGTCATAATAGAGACCACACGACCCGCAAAGCTTAAAATATGTACTATCTAATGGTCTTTCACAAAAGTCAGCCAACCACTAACCTTAACTATATTGTCTTCCAATTGATGTACACAATATAGTATATCTCTCCTTTCATTTAGATATCTTGTAACTTCTTCCAACAATGTTTTGTGTCTTTCAGTGTATAGATCTTGAATTTCTTTTGTTAAATTTATTCCTAAATATTTTATTCATTGTCAGATTGCTTGTCGCCAATTCATTTTTGTATACTGATCTTAGATCAACCAACTTTGCTAAACTTGCTTATTCTAGTTATTTTATTGCTTTCTGCTCTTATTTTTATTATTTTTTCTTTCTAGTTACTTTGCTCTTTTTTTCTAGCTTCTTAAGTTGGTGCTTAGGTCAATAATTTTAGGCTTTTCTTTCTTTTCTAGTAAAAATGTTAAAGCTATAAGTTTATCTCTAAACACTGCCTTAGCTGTCTATATTCCACAAATTTCAATATGCTACATTACCATTATCATTCAGTTCAAAATGTTTTCTAATTTCTTTGACACATAGATTATTTACAAGTGCTCTGTTTAATTTAGAAATACTTGGGGGTATTCCTAGATATCTTAGAATTATTGATTATTAATTTAATTCCTTTGCAATCAGAGATCATACTCTATATGGCTTCAATCCTTTTAAATATAAGATTAGGAATGGATAAGTCAACTTCACCTTATTACTCTTCAAAAGAAGTGATCATTTTCACAAGTCAAATAAGGTATTGGGTTACTTCTCATAATCCACAGTTCTCAAAAGTTAACTCACAGCTGAGGAATAGAGTTCAAATTCTTGCTCAGGAAGGAAGGAATGCCAGCCATCTTCTATCACTTCAAACATAGGACGGTAAAAGAAAGGGTACATCAGAGTGATGGAGTCCAGGGTAGACAATGCCTGGGGGCAAAAAGAAAAGAAAGACAAAAAAGAAACACCCACAATTGGAAACACATTCTAAGTGACAAATTAGTATTAAGCAAACATGGTCAAATAATGATGGGCACTCAGTATGTTTCTCTAACATTGTGTTTATCACTAGACACAATTACAGTCTTACGAAGCTGATTTCCATGCTTCTAGTATCTAACAAGGCATCTGACACATAACACACACTCAAAAGTGTTGACAGGATGAAAAAAAGAACAAAAAAATGTGCATATGAATTCTAGAAGAAAAATCAAATAACACCTCTTGACATCACTTAATAAAGCTTAATAAAAAGGTCTAAGTATTTCTGGGGATCAGTTTTTTGGCTGGGCAGTAAGGTCTTAGCTCAAAATCCAGTATTACCTAAATAAACTTATGTAAAGTATTTGAAATCAGAGTGGGTTAGTAACTGTAAAAAAGGATGATACAGCTTAGAGGTCTACAGTCAGATGGGAATTGGAATGCTGAACCGAAATTCCAAGTCCTAGCAGTACAGCAGGAAAGCCATGTAACCACTCTATGCCTCAGTTTCCTCAACTGTAAAATGGGGGAAATAACATGCCTACTTCATAGGGTTGTTGGAGCATTAAGAGAGATAATGTGTGTAACAGGCTTAGAACAGTGTGTGGCACATAATAAAATCGAAAATAATTCCTGCTTTTTTTTTTGAGACAGTTTTGCTCTTGTCACCCGGGCTAGAGTGCAATGGCATGATTTTGGCTCACCGCAGCCTTCACCTCCCGGGTTCAAGCGATTCTCCTTCCTCAGCCTCCTGAGTAGCTGGGATTACAGGTGCCCGCCACCATGCCCAGCTATTTCTTTGTATTTTTAGTAGAGATGGGGTTTCGCCATGTTGGCCAGGCTGGTCTTGAACTCCTGACCTCAGGTGATCTGCCCACCTCAGCCTCCCAAAGTGCTGGGATTACAGGCGTAAGCCACCACACCTGGCCAATTTCAGCTATTACATGCTCTACATACGTAGAAATTGCATCAATGTTCACTTCCTCCCTTCCTAGACTGGTATGCCATTTGGTCAGGTATCATCATATCTTTACTGCAGGGATCTATTCTCAAATGGGGGCAATAACTCTATCATCCCCAAATGGGCCTATATTGATCTGGAGCACTTGAATCCTGGATAACAGACACATGAAAACCTGAGTAGATGGGAGGAACAGACAGACAGAACAGTCTCTATCACTAGGCAGATTCTTCCTTCTGTCAGGGGGATTATGGAAAAAAGCATTTCCATGACTGGGGTTGGGGGGGTGGGGTGGGGAGGGGAAAAGGATACCATATCAATTAGCATAATTCAAACTGCAGGAATGATGGCAACATTCACCTGGACGGGAGGAGGAAGCCCAACAGCAATGCTCAGAATGCCGTCATCTCCCTCCAGGTCAGAGGAAGACCAGGCATGCAAAAGGATAGGCCCATGAGTACTCAATAGTAGACTGGACATACAGCTCAGCAGTTTAGCAAAACTATCCCCAACTAAAGTTATTCTTCTATCCATCTATAAATCATGAAACCTTCTCCCCTACCTCATAAAACAAAATAGAGAGAAGCATGGCTGTATAATCCATTATCCATATAAATGTATATACATATTTTTTTTCCTACATTGATATTGTCTTTGGCTGCCAACCACACCAACCAGAAGCAGAACAGCCAGTGTCCATGTCTGACCTAACTCAGGGCTGCCATCAATCAGAACCACCACTATTTTAAATGCAAGTCAGCAACCACTCTGATAGGCAATAAGCATTCACATTTCATCTTGAGATCTTATGTCACTAGAAAGAGGTATTTTCCTTTAAACACATTAATGCTGAGAGAACTGAAAACATTTCAATTCCAAAGGCAGGTGAAACACAGAAAAAAAAGTTTCACCAACTTATTGCTACAATTTAGAGAACTGAGCACTTGCCAGCTATTCTTCCAACGGGATTCTATGTGTGGCAGCTGAATATATTTGAGTATGTGGACTTCTAATTACAAAGGACATCTCAGCTATGCTATATGAGAAATTCAATTGTTACTCATAAATCACATCCAGATGTATTCGGGGAAGGGTGGAGGGCTAGCAGGAGGGATTGTGTGCCAGGAAAAGGATAGAGGACAGGTTCACTATGTTATTCACTATGCTGTAAGCACATTTAACAGATCATTCATTTTCTGAGGTCAAATGAGCTCATAATTTATGGCTTCTTTTCAGTCCTAAGGGCTTCTATATGATCAGTCAGTTTCTAAAGAGCTTTAAAATACATACAGCGACTTAAACAACTGATCAGCGTCAGCAAGTGGGTAGCACACTTCCCCTTTCCCTTTACCACTGTGCCTCACCACAGACAGCATCTCTGACACCAACCAAACAGCCACCTTACAGATCACTTGTCACAAAGGGATAAGAAAAACGGAGACTGGTCAGTGAAAATCCAATCTCCTAACTGAAAAAAAACACAAAACCCATAAACATACACATGCTCAATGGAAGTGGGTAATGTTCCTCTGCCCAAATGCCCAAATAGTGGGACATTATTTCAATTTAACAGTCTATAAACTACATGCATTCTCATTCAACCTAACAAATTACATCAAATCAACATCATGCATTACTTCCAAATGACAGATGTGTAAGACAAACAGTTCAGTTCATCTTCTCATTTCCTTAAGTAAAATTCAACAAAGGCAGGAAGAAATGTGTTATGTACCATTTACTTAGTACTATAACAGTTTTTTTTCTATTTCTCTATTCCTGTTTTAAAAATCACTAAAATCCTACCTACGGATTTTTAAGACTTTCTACCCATTTTTAATAGCTAAGCTGATAGCATTTTTTGGACACAAAGTCCAGATTAGTTATACAAACATGAAAAAAAAATCTATGCCCTTATAGTAGTCTAGAAAGTACTATAAACCTAAGATCAACTGACATAATTTAGTGGCAATAATTTAAAATAAGGCAATTTAAAATTTTAGTGTATATCAAAATAGTTGGTTAGAATGGGAAGAAAACAGTGTGAGCTCTTCCATTTAAACTATCCAAGTAAAATTTATATTATTTGTCATCTGAGCCAATATTCAATATTGTTTATATAAATATAAAGTAAACATACCCTGTCTTAAGCTAATTGATACATGAAAATTCAGATTACTAAAAACAAAAAACTACAATCACTGGTGATAGTCACTTGCTTTAGAAAAGAAATAACTTTTTAATAAAAAGTCTCACCACATACAATGGAATATTTCTCAGCCTCAAAAAGTCAGAATTTACAACACAGATGAACTGTGAGGATATTATGCTAAGTGAAAAAAACCAGTCACAAAAAGACTATGTACTATGGTTCTACTGATACGAGATACCTAAAGTAGTCAAATTCAGAGAAACAGAAAGTAGAAAGGGGGTTATCAGGAGTTGGAGAGGAGGGAAAATGGGGTGTTGTTTAACACAGAGTTTCAATTTTGCAAGATGAAAAAGTACTGCAGATCTACTGCACAACAATGTGAATAAAGTTATTATACCCTACTAAACTGTACACTTAAAAATGGTTAAGACTGTAAATCTTATGTTAGGTGTTTTCTAACCACAATTTTTTAAAAAACTCATCACCATAAAATTATAGTAAGTAATGACAGAGGACCCTCAAATGGCAGCTGATATTTACCAAGTATTACACTAAGTATTCGACACACATCAACTAATACAATTCTTACAACAGTCCGAAAAGATCGGTTCTATTACCCTTGTTTTATAAAAAGTAGAAAACAAATCAGAGAGATGTTAAGTACTTTACCAATGGTCACAAGCTACCAAGTGGTGAAATCAAGAATCAAACTCTGCTATGATTCAATAATATACTAATACATGTAATAATGTATATATATGAGTAATGATATAGTACAATATTGTAATTTATTAATATTTCTATTCAAATTTTTAGAATTGTATTTATTACAGAAGATATACTAGTATATTCAAGAAGAAACAATTTCACTCCTAGCTGCTAACCTGGTAGAGAAGTGAACAGTGCACTGGTTAACTCACTAGTGGTTTGCAGTGTCTCTGAGGAACTCTCTAGAGGGCAGGTGGGAATAGTGGAGTCAATGAGGGCTTCTAGGTTCCCCCAGGCCATATCTACTCACTGTAATGTGACTAAAAGCAATTCTAACGGTATCTATTTTATTGGTTTAGAATTCCATATAAGATTTTACTTGAACAAACCTCAAGTAAAGAAAAAGAAGTTCACAGTCTTCTGCACTGAGAAAATACCAAGGTTTGTATAGTGAACGTAAAACATCAAGCAAAACTTTAAAATTTCTCCCAAGAACCTCTGTACTAAATCTTCTAATGGTTTCCCTAAATAAGAATTCATATACACTCAAGTGAAACAGTATCTGTTATTTAACCAGTATGAACTCATGGAAATTCCATAAAGCCATTGGAAATGCAATTCCATGGAATTCCACGCAACTCATGGAATTGAGCTGTTCATATAAAACGAGTTAACACCAGACACTGCCGGAAGTCAAGAAAGTCCCATTACACTCATATAACAGTGAACCAGGGTGAGGCTTTTCCTATCAATCTTCAGTATTTGAGTCAGAGTACATGACTAAATTATCTAATGAAGAAATGGAAGAGCTACAATGAGTCATAATATAAAAGTATGTTTCATTAGATTTTGCTTCCAAAATACTTACCTCAATGGAACTGGCTATATTCAAGCATTCCTCCATTCCAGGAATATCCAACTGAATAATTCGAAAATCTTTACATTTTATGATGATGGTACCCAGTGATCCCACAAATCTGTAAGAAATTGCAAATCATGCTTAAAATCATGTTTACTACTAACTTTAAATATATTATTATTTCTTCGAAAAGAGAATATAGTTGTAGTTACCATCTATATTAACTTTCTTCTCCTCAATTAGTCTAATTAAGGAAGCAGCAAAGCTGCATCGTTAAAATGTGAGCCATACATTACTTAAAATATATGTCTTTTTTTAAATTTCAAATATACAAAGTAATTCCCATTAGGCTAATTGTTTTGATGGAGATTATTTGGGGCCTTATTTCAAAGAATAGGAAAAAGATCTGTAACTAATGTGTTAAGTGTTTGTAGAGAGATATTTCTGGAGCATAGGAAAATAGTTCACTTCAGATATCACTTACTTCCAAGTGATACATACTATGTATCAATTTATAAAAAATAAAAGGGCCCGGTGCTGTGGCTCACGCTTGTAATCCCAGCACTTTGGGAGGCCGAGGCAGGCTAATCACACGGTCAGGAGATCGAGACCATCCTGGATAACTCGGTGAAATTCCATCTCTACTAAAAATACAAAAAATTAGCCGGGCGTGATGGTACGTGCCTATAGTCCCAGCTACTCAGGAGGCTGAGGCAAGAGAATTGCTTGAACCCAGGAGGCAGAGGTTGCAGTGAGTTGAGATTGAGCCACTGCACTCCAGTCTGGGTGACAGAGTGAGACTCTGTCTCAAAAAAAAAAAAAAAGTAAAAGTATTTGAAAAAAATCTAACATCCATTTCTGATTTAAAAACATGAAAACCCAAAAATTTCTCAGCAAACTTGAAACAAAAGGGAACTTCCTCAACCTGATAAGGGCATTTACAAACCCCCCCACCAAAAAAAAAAAAAACCCTAAATCTAATAGCACATGTAATGGTGAAGGATTGAATTATTTTTCTCTAAAATCATGAATAACACAAAGACGTTCACTCTTATCACTTCTATTCAACATTGTAACTGAAGGTTATAGCTAGTGCAGTAAGGTAAAAAGAATCAAAAAGGATTAAAAAGGAAGAAGTAAAACTATCTTTATTTGCAGACGACGATTGTGTAATGTACCCAGAATGTTCTTTTTATTGTCAATTCTCCCCCAAATTCATCTAGTGATATAACATAATTCCAAACAAAATCACAGCAGACTTTCATATAGAAACTGAAAAGGTGATTCTAAAATTCATATGGTAATGCAATTGTCTTCAAATAGCCAAAACAACTTTGAATAAGAGCAAAGTTTTATGGCTAACACTACATAATTTCAAGGCTTACTATAAAGCTACAGTAATTAAGACAGTGTAAAAATGACATGATGATAAACAGATCAACTGAACAGAAAAAAAAGAGGCCAGAAATAGATCCACTTACACGTGAACAAAGATACAAAGACAATTCAATTGAAGACAGGTCAGTCTTTTCAACAAACGGTGCTGGAACAATTGGATAGCTTTTTTTTTTTTTTTAGAATTTGAATCTATAACCATGAACCATATACAAAAACTAACTCAAAATGGGATCTTTTATCTAAATGTAAAACTTAAAGCTAGAAAACTGCTAGAAGAAAACATGAGAGAAAATATTTGTGAACTTAGGTGAGGCAACAGTTTCTTAGACAAGACACTAAAATTCCAATCTATAAAAGAACAAACTGACAAACTGGACATGTTCAAAATGTAAAACATCTGCTCTTTGAAACACAGAGTTCAAGAGCATGAAAAGGTAAGCCACGGGGCATTCCTGTAGGCTGCTGAAGACTTCATCAACAGGCTACACTAAATTTATTGTTCAAATGTTTCTTTCTTCAATAATAAATTAACCTTACTTTACTGTAACTTTTCTACTTTATAAACTTTTTAAACTCTAATGTTTTGTCTCTTTTGAAATAACACTAAGCTGAAAACACAAACACACCATACAGCTATATAAAAATATTTTCCTTCTTTATATCCTCATTGTATAAGATTTTTTCGATTAAAAAATTTTGGGGGGTAAACTTTCTTGTTAAAACCTAAGACACAAACACACACATTAGCCTAGGCCTACACAGCATCAGGATCATCAATGTCACTGTCTTCCATCTCCACATCTTGCCTCACTGGAAGGTCTTCAGGGGAAATATTAATATTATACACGGAGATGTCATCTTCTATGATGATAATGCCTTCTGGATAACTCTTGAAGGACTTGCCTGAAGCTATTTTACAGTTAACATTCTTTTTAGAAGTAGGAGTATACTCTAAAATAACAGTAAAAAGTCTAGTAGATTCATAAACCAGTAACAAAGTCGTTTATGGTCATTTACAAATATTATGTGAGGTATGCAATTGTATGTGCTATATTGTTGTGTAACGGGCAGCCCAGGTTTGTTTATAGCAGCATCACCACAAACACAACATCACTGGGCAAGAGAAACTTTTCAGGTCCAGTATAATCTTATGGGACTATCATCATACATACAATAAATCACATGACTGTGTAAGTACATACAAACATACACTCTCAAAACTCAATAAGAAAGCAAATAATCTATTACAAATGGGCAAAACATATGGATGGTCACTTAACCAAAAAAAAAGACATATGGATGGCAAATAAGCATATGAAAAGATACTCTACACCACTAGTCAAAGGGAAATGCAAATTTAAGCCACAAGATAACACTTAACATCTACTGGAATTGCTAAAATTTAAAAGACAGACCATAGCAAGTGCTGACAAGAATGTGAAGGAACTAGAACTCTCACACACTGCTCATAGGAATGTAAAACTGTAGGTACAAGCACTTTAGAAAACAGTTGGGGCAGCTTCTTAAAAAATAAAACACATACCTACATCTGATCCAGCCATTCCACTGGCAAGTAAATGGCTTGCCACCCAAGGGAAAAGAAACCACATGTTCATACAAAGACTTGCAGAAGAATATTAATAACAACTTTATTTAACAGCCTCAAACTGGAAACAACCCACATTTCTATCACCAGGTAAATAAATGAACTATGGAATCCTACACACTGGATGCTTAGTACTCAGCAATGAAGAATGAACTATTGATATATACAACATGGACAAGTCTCAAAAGAGAGTACTGCATGATTTATGATGTATTGACATAAATTTCTAGATAATGCAAACTCATCTGTGACTACTTGGAAAAGAAAAGAAGGAAAGGATTACAAAAGGGCACCAGAAAACTTTTGGGGGTGATAAATTCATTATCTTGAACTTATGGTGACAGTTTCAGGGTGTGTATATACATCAAAACACATCAAAGTTTACACTTCAAATATATATAGTGTGTTACATATCGACTGTACCTCAATAAAGCTGTTTTAAAAATCACTGTCATTCTGCTTCAGCTGGAAGTGAAAGACACACCACAACCAAATTATCAGTAAAAAAAGAAAAAAAAAGTACAAGACATATGGTTATTCTCTTGTAAATTTCCATATCATCTATGCTTGTCATACTAACTCATTTTGTAAGGTGAATTTTGTTTTGTTTGGCAGGTTTTATTTAGTTGTTATAAAGTACAATGAATGACTAGAGGAGTTAAAAATAATTGTTACTTTATGTCAGAACAAATATGCTATAAACTATTAAGGTATTCTCCATTCATTTATTCAATGTTTCTAGTCAGTTACTTATAGAACAGTGGGCCAAGAAAAGTATGTTTTAAAAGCGTAAGAGCTCCACAAAATTCCTATGATTCACATCAATTGTCAGATTCAGTTCTATTTTTCTCCTTATTGTCCCACTCATGCCCTGTATATACCCCATCATAGCATTTAAAATACTTTATTAAACTTTCTAGTTTGTTTATTTCTCATAATGGTTCTTAGCTTTTTCAGGTAGAAGCCATGTTTGATTCATTTCTACATCCTCAGCTCCTAGTACAGCACCTAGCATACACACCATCTTAAAGCTCCATTAAGGGACTTAAAGGAAGATCTGAATAATGTAATATTGTTCATGGATGTCAAGATGTCAATGTGACTCCAATTAATCTATAAATCCAAAACAATTCATTTTTTAATAATCCTATGAAAATTGCATAAAGTCTGTGGTCTAGTGAATAGTACTGCACCAGTGTGAATGTCCTATTTTGTCCTCATTTTGATTACACTACAGTTATAAAACATGTCACTGTCAGGCCTCTGAGCCCAAGCTAAGCCATCATATCCCCTGTGACCTGCACGTATACATCCAGATGGCCTGAAGTAACTAAAGAATCACAAAAGAAGTGAAAATGCCCTGTTCCTGCCTTAACTGATGACATTCCACCACAAAAGAAGTGAAAATGGCGAGTCCCTGCTTTAACTGATGACATCACCTTGTGAAATTCCCTCTCCTCGCTCATCCTGGCTCAAAAGCTCCCCCACTGAGCACCTTGTGACCCCCGCCCCTGCCCGCCAGCGAACAACCCCCTTTGACTGTAATTTTCCACTACCCACCCACATTTTATAAAACACCCCTATCCCCCATCTGCCTCGCTGACTCTCTTCAGACTCAGCTCGCCAGCACCCAGGTGAGATAAACAGCCTTGTTGCTCACACAAAGCCTGTTTGGTGGTCTCTTCACAGGGATGAGAGTGAAAGTCACCATTAGGGGAAGCTGAGTGGACGATTCTAAAACCTCTATGTGCAATTTTTGCAACTGCCTGTGACTCTTCAATTACCATTAAATAAAGACTTTTAAAAATCCCTTGAATATAGCAAGCTTTCCAAAATTGCATGGAAACATAAAGGTCAAAACACAGTTGTCAACTTTAAAAAAAAAAAAAAAGGAAAGTGGAGCAACTAGCACTATCTGATTTTTGGACACATCACAAAGCCACAGAAGGAAAGAGAGTATGATGATGACAAAAGAACAGATTAATAAACCAATGGATTATGACAGAGAGCTCAGAAATAGACCCGCACATACAGGATAACTTGACATAAACCAGCCAAGGTTGGGTTGTCAGGTGATGGGATTAAGAAAACTGGCTTGCTCTATGGAGAAAAATAGGTTCTTATCACACTTGAAACAAAGATAGAATCCAAATGAATTAAAGACCTAAAAATGAATAGTAAAACTATGAAGCTATAATGGAAGAATATGTAGGAGAACATCCTGGTGATGTGGGGACAGGGAAGGAGTTCTTAAGACAAGCCATACATCATAAAGCAAAACATTGGCAAGTTTTACTTTAAAATTAAAGACTTCTGTTCAACAAAGGACACCACAGAAAAAAATAACAGATGGGTGACACACTAGAAGACATTCGTACTGCCTAAATGAAGAACAAATACCCAGAGTATACAAGGAACCCACGCAAATCAACATGAGAAAGACAATAAACCCAATGCTTAAAAGTAGACCACCGAAATTAGGCAATTCACAGAAAGGAAAAATAATTTTAAGTATATTGCTCACAAACATATATAAAGATAATTAAACTCACTAAAAAGTAATGAAATTCAAATTAAAACAAAGCAGTAACTGTTTCACAATCTTCAGACCAGAAAAATTAGAAAGACAATACCAAATGTTGGTAAGAAAGTAGAGAAGAGGTACCCTCTCCTGCACCATCGTGGGAAGGCCATCTTCAATTGTCATTCTGGAAAGCAATTAGTTTGTGAAATGAGATATGCACCTACTTTATGGCTCCATCCCATCCTAGGTGCAGTCCCAGAGGAATTATGGCACAAGACTACATAAGGGGACATGGATGAGTATGTTTACCAGAGTTGTTTGTGATAGCAGGGAGTTGGAGGTTACCTAAAAGGTCTGTTAAGGAAGTTCTTTTAGATACTTTGGAATTCTGTGCTGCTGTCAGAAGCAGTGAAATGGCTGTACACTCAGCAACATAAAGAGATCTTGAAAGAGGATTGCATCAACATATTAAGCAGCAGAACAAGATCTACAACATAATCCCAGTTAGGCAAATTAAACTCACACGTGCATGTGTGCACGCACCCATACACAACAGTGCTATCTATTTTATAGCAACAACTAACATGGTTGCCTACAGGGACTGTGGATGAGGCAGGAAACGGGAGTGAAAATTAGAGACGAAGAAAATGAACAACAGAGGAAACCTTTTAAGGAATCAATCATGAAAACGATGAGTCATCAATCGAGTAGGATTAACTCAATTTTCTGAGGTCCATTAAAAAAAAAAAAAAAAACAGGTAAAACTGTAAAACTTGTATACAACCTTGTATGTTGAAAGGATCAAACAAAATGATGTAACCAGTGTATATGAAAGTTTTCCATAGACTTGTGAAGCATTATTCAAACATAAATTTCTAGGAGGTTAAGTAGTTTGCCCAAAGGCACTTGTCTAGTAAGAGGCAGAACTGAAGGAGTCATCCTTAATGACTTTCTCTCTCACCTTATTTACAATTCACTAGCAAGGCAAGGCAGCTCCACTTTCAAAAACACATCCCAAATCAGATTCCTTGTGACTACACTACTGTTTTTTTTATTTTTATTTTTATTTTTTTTTCTGAGACGGGGTCTCACCCTGTCACCCAGGTTGGAGTTCAGTGGCACAATCTCGGTTCACTGCAACCTCAGCCTCCCAGGCTCAAGTGATTCTCCTGCCTCAGCCTCCTGAGTAGCTGGGATCACAGGTGTGCACCACCACACCCAGTTATTTTATGTATTTTGAGTAGAGATGAGGTTTCACCATACTGGTCAGGCTGGTCTTGAACTCCTGACCTCAGGGTGATCTGTCTGCCTCAGCCTCCCAAAATACTGGGATTACAGGCATGAGCCACCGCACCCAGCCTACCACCATCTTTTATGTGAACTACTCTACTCTCCTAGCTGGGCCTGCTGCTTCCAGTCTTGCCCCTGTATAACTCACTTTCTGCCAGCAGCCATAATTGTCTTCTGAAACGTCTATCAGCTGCTGCTTCCTAGCTTTTGCCTCTCCCAGGTCTCCCATGAAAACCACTGTGGCCTGCAGGCCCTCCACGGTCTGGCCACACTTATCCCTCCAGCCACCATCTCTACCATCGACTTCCTGCACCCTCTGTTCCTGCCCTGCAGCCACACTGGCCTCTTTGCTCTTCCCTGCACATGCCAAGCATGTTCCCCATCTCAAGTCTTTGCATTCACTGTTCCCTCCGGCTGGAATGCTCTTCCCCCAGATATTCACATTTCTAGCTTCCTCGTTTCATTCCAGTCTCTAGTCAGATGTCACCTGCCTTCTCTGAAATCCTTTCTAAAGAAAATGCCTCCCGGTGCTCTTTATCCTCTCATCTTCCGTTATTTTCCTTCTTGGCACTTATTACCTGACATCATTATACGTATTTATTTCTGGACTTGCTTGATTGTCCATCTCCCCGGCCAGTACCTAAGCAGCTTGTCTTAGTCACCACCGCAGCCGCACAGCTAGACAGTACACATGGAAAACGGGTGGATGTGAAGATTTCTTGAAAGCAGCAATTGAACAAACTCTGATGTGATGCCTCCCCTATGCTCTTTCTACTACACCACACTGCTTCCCAGGAAAAGGATAAATGTGTGCAAGTTCGTCATTCTCTCCCAACAGATTCAAAGGTCCATGGCTCGCTCATCTGCTTCTTCTTCATGCACTACAAAGCCCAGCACCTTGTAAACGCAAGGTAAACAGGAGGAAAGGAATGAGCAAAAAGTAAACACAATAAAAGGTAAATAAGAAAGGAAAGGCAGTTGATGGTCACGGAGAGACTACTCATTTGTATTCAATGGCATCACCGAACCATTCAGCGGTCAATCCTTCTTTTATTTCCTATGCGTCTATATGCGCAAGCCACAGTTAGAAGTTTCGAAGGAGATGAAAATGAATTCCAGTTGTGGAATTAACAGAAGAATCTGTGAAGGAGGTAGCGGTCGAAATGCTGAAACTGAATACTCATAGACGGGTAACAGGCTCATTGCCATGTGAACTCCTGAAAGACAAGAACTGTGATATATTTTATTCATCTTGGTGTCTTAAGTGCCTCACAAAATGTCCAGAACATAAAGGCATTTGGCAAATGTTTAACAAACTTGGGAGAGGCAAGGCATTCCAGCAGAAGGAAGAAGTCAATAAAATACTCAGATGACGGAATACAGGACATATACCAGCACCAGTAAATGGTGAGGACTGGCTGGTAAAAAGGTTCATGAAAGGAAGTGCAAGAAGGGCTCGTTGAAAGAAATGGCAAGAAATAAAGTGAGAAAGTAGACTAGGGCTGGGACACAGAACGCCATGAATGACTGTGAGGAGTTTAGATTTTCAATGAGAGACCACTGAAGACCTTTTTTTTTTTTTTTTTTTTTTTTGAGATGGAGTTTTGCTCTTGTTGCAAAGGAAGGAGTGCAGTGGCGCGATCTCGGCTCACTGCAACCTCTGTCTCAAGGTTCAAGCGATTCTTCCACCTCAGCCTCCTGAGCAGCTGAGTAGCTGGGATTACCGGTGCCTGCCACCACGCCCGGTTAATTTTTTGTATTTTTAGCAGAGATGGGGTTTCATCATGTTGGTCAGGCTGGTCTCAAACTCCTGACCTCAGGTGATCCGCCCGCCTCTGCCTCCCAAAGTGCTGGGATTACAGGCGTGAGCCACCGCGCCGGGCCCACTGAAGACTTTATACAGCAAAAGGTGGCTTGAGGAGACTAATAAGAGCCCCCTGCTCAAATCAAAATACCACTGCTTCACCCAAACTTCCTGCAATTCTACCATTAGAAATTATTATTTAGGGCCGGGCGCGGGGGCTCACGTCTGCAATCCCAGAACTGTGGGAGGGCAAGGCAGGAGGATTGCGAGGTCAGGAGTTCGAGACCAGCCTGGCCAATATGGTGAAACCCCATCTCTACTAAAAAATACAAAAATTAGCCGGGTGTACCGGCGGGCACCTGTAATCCCAGCTACTCGGGATTTGCCACTGCACTCCAGCAAGGGCAACAACAACAAAAAAAAGGAATTATTATTTTAAGGCATATCCTCTCTAGGAATCTTCCTAAAATCCAAATTATCCTGTGAGGCAATAGAAAACGTTGTCGTCATTCATTTCTACTTCCGTGTAAACTCGATAATCAGTTTGCCCTCTCCTGGCTAGAGAGAAGCCACTAAGGAGATGGACATTTTGACTGCAGATGAAAGTATAACTTTTTGACTTCGAGACACTGCTTGGAAAGATAAAAGTCTGGAGTACAAAAAGGAAAAAGAGGTTAATTGGTCCATGCCTTTCCTTGAGAGCCAACCTTGTTCTTTCAGCAAGCAGAACTGAGTAAAGACGAAGAGAAGACATCAGAACCTCCCTTAGTGAGAATGAAATTGATGACCCAGAAGGTAAGAAACATAATAAACTGAACATATTTCAGAAATTAAAAAATGGTTCTGAGGCATGTAGACACTCATAACTTTATAATCAGTTGAATTTTCCTCAAAAATGGTAAACACTTGCCTAAATCACATCCAATCACAACTTCATGAACTGTGATTGACAATACCGATTCAAGGAATACGATGGGGCAAGAAGAAGAAATTTATAAAGACAATGCCGAAAATCCACCCAAATGGTGTTACGAACCAGATCATCAGGATGATACCAGCCACACGATAACCCTGAGAACTCCATCCAGGTTTAATGGAAACCAGATCCTCCATCTGGACGGGTTTCTGCCAGGTAAATCCTGATTCTAGGCCACAGAGGGCTCATCCTGCCGGCCAGCTGGGCAGCAGGATGCGCGGAAAACGCCAGGAAGTGTTTCCCGGGGCGCCCACAGGGGATCCCCGGCTCCCTGCGGAGCTGGGGTGGGGCAGGCACTCACCGCTTGTCGATGGCGTCGATGTTTGAATGAAGGAGCCACAGCTCCTCCGTGTTGTCCTGCCGGGAGGACAGGATCAAGTGGTGGCCCGTCAGGCACAGGGTGCCCTCGACAGCCGGGTAGAAAGGCCGGTGCAGCACCACATTGTCCACCCGCGGGGTCTTAATCAGCTCCGCAAACTCCATGCTCCCCCCGCGGCCGGAGCCAGGGAACCGAGCCCGGCAGGTGCGAGGCGGTTATCCCGCCGCAGGGAGAGGAGCGGAAACACCCGGCGCGGGGCTGGCCCTTGGGGCGGGGCGGGCCGGGCGGTGAGGCTGGGCCCGCCCCAGGCTGGGCGGGCGCGGCGAGGCCTGCAGCCGCCAGCACCAGCGGCAAGGAGACAGGCGCTGGGGCTGGGCTAGGCCCGGGCGCCTCTCCCACACCGCCCCGTCCCCCAGGCCCAGGACTCGGCCACAGAGAACGCCTCTCCACAGGCCCAGGGACCGCCGCTGCCGCTGGGCTTCGGGTCCCGCGTGGGCACGCGGCGGGCAGTAGGACGAAGCCGCTTCAGGACCCACTTCCACGCCCTGGCCGCTAGGGACTCCTGGCGGAAGTGGCTGCTCGCAGCTGGAGCCCACAGCAACTCCGGGCGGAAGCAGCAGGTCTCCAAACTCGGAAGACGCGGAAGTCGCAGCCGGAAGTCGGTCCTCTCTAGGTCCTCTGGAAATGCCTCCGGAAACACAGCCAGACCAGAAGATTTGGGTTCCTACGAGAAAAAAAAACTTGTCTTTACCTTCACGCCCTCCCGCTGCCCTTCTCACCCATCTACAAATATTCCTTATCAGAAGAGGCCCGTTAAGAGGGGACGATGGGAGGAGGTCCCTGTCTTGTCTCCCTCCGCTTGAGTAGTACCCCCTCCAGAAGCTCTTCAGAGCGTGGGGCTGCTGTAAATTGTGACAATTGTTATGCATTAGCCCTGAAGAGATGGCAAGTATGGGATGAGGCGGTGACTGTGACCTTAGGGAATCCTCCAGGGGTCAGGGAGGGACACAGGGCCACGCCACTGACTCCCCGTGAGGGCCGTGCCACGAAGTGTGACCTGGAGCAAGACAGGAATACCTGTGAGAGGAACCCAAATAGATGTAGATGCGATGCACAGAAGAGTAAGTCACTTGAGTTGATGGCGGCCACCCAGTCAATCTGCAGCAGAGCATGGACTTCGATGTGCACCTGTGAAACCCAGCGCATGGGTGCATTGGTCACCACTGCACAGCCTCAGCGTCAGACACCCACGTTGCGCCAAAAATGTATTCAAATAATTACTCCTTTGCGTGTTCCTTTCCCACCGCCCACTTGAAACTGACATTTTTATTCAAAAATAGGAAATAGAAGAGAAATATGTTTGAGTGCTGGTCTGCTGTGACTTCATTGACCTTTTAAATCCTCACCATCTAGTACTGAAGCACAGGACAAAATCTCACAGTATTCACGAAGTAAATTGCCACAACCTCATCAGCTCATCCAACACTTGTCCATGCTTTTGATTTTGCCCTTCTTAACATGTTCCCTTCTTAAAATAAAACACTTTTTAGAACTGTCGTAAGTGAGATAGGTAAATGCCTACCAACTTTCCTTGGTGTCTTTGTGGCATAGTTACTGTAGACTGGATAATAGTTGCCATTTTTTATATTTTTGCAGTTTAATTGCTTTCGTCCAAATAGATGGAATCACTTTTTTTGTAATATATGAGGTGTTTTAATTCATTTTTATAACTAGCATTCCTGACAGCATAGGTATCCACGCCCTGAAGTTCCCATTCTGTCGCACAAAATAGCAAATAAGTATTTTTTTGTTCCATAATGGTCACACACAGCCTCTGGATACTGAGATCATGGATACGTAGAATCAGCTTTCTTTTACAACAGAGCTTCACTTTACCCCTCTGGCAATTAATCAATTCTGGGTATTTATTAAGAACTTTAAATTTAATGCAAAGATTGTTAAATATCACCAGCTCAGCTCTGGCAAAGGACTGTTGGCTTTGTTTATCTCCATCTTCATCTAGATATACTGCCATCCCAATCCCAGCCCAGTCTTGGGCCCTTGAAAAAAATGACCTATCATTCCAACTACCAGGGAGGAACTCCCTTTGAATTAATGAATCTGGACGACTTATAAGACTTCAAAAATATGGAAATAACAAAAGTTAAAATGACAAGATGAGCAGTAAACCCTCTCCAGTCCTATCAGAGCAACCTTTTTGAGGTTGCATTCCCACAGAAAATCACTGGCGGCCCAATATCAACATGCACAGAGCTAAAATTCCAGATGCCACTTTGTACTGAAAGAGGCCAAAATTCTGTTCAGGCCCTGGGAACCTTGAAGGCATTAGTGCAACCACACCCTAGAAATTAACCCTCACACAATCATGTAAGCTATGCAGTTAACCACACTGCATCACTTAGAAAACCTGTATGCTTTTCATGCAAATCATCCCTAGTTAAGGGCATTTTAAAGGATACACAGTCTAAGTACTGTGAAGGTGGGCCCACTAGCTGGGTTCACATTTTCCCTTGGCCACTTTAGCAGGAAACTTAACCACTTGGGAAAGTGAAAACAACCAACTTACCCACATGTTCACCATGGAAAACAATTTTTGTCTTGGAAAAAAAGGAGCCTTTTCCCTGTGCGGCACCAGTTCCTACTACATTTACCAGCCACTTGGACTGGAACCTGTACACTTGGTTTTTAGCCTCCGAATTCAACATAACTCCCAGCCGGGCACAGTGGCTCACGCCAGTAATCCTAGCACTTTGGGAGGCTGAGGCAGGCGGATCACCTCAGGTCAGGAGTTTGAGACCAGCCTGGCCAACATGGTGAAACCCTGTTTCTTCTAAAAATACAAAAAATTAGCTGGGCATGGTGGCGCACACCTGTAATCCCAGCTACTCGGGAGACTGAGACAGAAGAATCCCTTGAACCCTGGAGACGGAGGTTGCAGTGAGCGAAGACTGAGCCACTGCGTTCCAGCCTGGGTGACAGAGGGAGATTGTCTCAAAACAAATAAATAAATAAATAAATATATATATATATATATATATTCACTCTCTGCATATATATGGAGAGACAGCGCGCGCGAGAGTGCGCGCGCGAAAGAGAGAGCGCTCTCAACAACCAATCCCTTATTATACCTTTAACAGCAACCGACAGACACAAATGAGCCATCCAACTCAAACGCCTTTTGGTTGGGCTAGGAATAACAGTGGGAGTAGGAACGGGAGTTAGCGGGCTTGCAACTTCCCTATACTGTTACCAACACTTTCCAAGGATTTTGTGCAAAGCTTGGATGACATTGCCCAAAGTACCGTCACAACACAAACTCAAACAGACTCCTTGGCAGCAGTTGCTTTACAAAATAGAAGGGGACTGGATCTCCTAACTGCTGGAAAAGGTGGCTTATGTCTCTTTCTAGAGGAAGAATGCTGTTTCTATGTCAACCAATTAGAGTTAGTAAGGGATGCCACCCGGAAATTAGCTGACCAGGCTTCTAAGATACGACAACAGCTGTCCAAGTCATGGTCCTCCTGGTCAAAAATGCTAACTAGGGGTTCATGGGTCCTTCCTCTGGTGGGCTCGTTATTAATCATTATACTTGCCTTGGTTTTTTGGACCATGTTTGTTAAATCGGTTAACCGAATTCATTTCCTCTCGCCTAGAGGCAATCAAGCTTCAGATGATCATGCAACAAGGTTTCCAGGTACAGGTGAAGACACCACTCCTGCCCATCAAGAAGTTACCCTGTCTCCACTAGACAGTAGGGTGAGAGTTCCATGATCCGAAATAGGTAGGGACCACACCCCAAGTCAGCATGAAGTAGTTACAGAAGAAAGACCATTGGTCCCTCTGCCTCCCATAAAGATTTGTGGGGATCATGTCTCCCAGTGGGGAAATGAGGCAGAATAGGGTCTGGAGGCAGGGAATCTACGGCCGATTCTCACTGACTTCCTAGAACAGAATCGGAAGGGAAACCCCACCTCTCCACACCAATGTAACAAAAGGATCAGATGCTACTGCCATTGCACTGCACTGCAAATGAAAAACGGAAAGTACCTCTGATTGGTCCTCTCCCACAACCAATCAGACTGGTTGCAGGCCAAGTCTTCATGTGCAACTTTGTAACTTCCTTCACTTCAGCCTCTGATTGGTCACCTCCCATGACCAATCAGACTTGTCAAGGGCTACTCCTTCATTTACATAGGGTGTAACTAAGTAACCAATGGGAAACCTCCAGAGGGATTTAAACCCCATGCTGCACGATGGCTCATGCCTATAATCCCAGCACTTTGGGAGGCCGAGGTGGGTGGATCACGAGGTTAGGAGTTCCAGACTAGCCTGGCCAACCAACATGGTGAAACCCCGTCTCTACTAAAAATACAAAAATTAGCCAGGTGTGGCGTGTGCCTGTAATCCCAGCTACTGGGGAGGCTGAGGCAGGAGAATTGCTTGAACCTGGGAGGTGGAGGTTGTCGTGGGCCAAGATTGTGCCACTGCACTCCAGCCTGGGTGACAGAACAAGACTCTGCCTCAAAAAAAATAAAAATAAACCCCAGGAAATTCTGTAACCTGCACTCTTGAGCCACTTGCACGAGCTTGCTCCCACTCTGTGGAGTGTACTTTTGTTTCAATAAATCTATGCTTTTGTTGCTTCATTTTTTTGTTGATTTTTTGGTGTGTTTTGTCCAATTCTTGTTCAAAATGCCAAGAACCTGGATGATTTGTAGACAGTACTCTCCACCAGTAACAATAATATTGTTACACCTGAGAGTCCAGTCTAAAAACAGGAACCAACAGAGTAGGGAAGATGAGGGGGATGATTTATAAAGTTATTTTCTTAAAGTGGAATTTCGGACTTTCTTCCTTTATGTGGATAAGTTATAACAATTACCAGCTGTGGAATGAATAATTTAATTCCAGAGTGAAGAATCAGAGAAGGTTTTATGGAGAAGGTATCCTTTGAAAACAGGACCTTGAAGGATGAGGGTCACACTCTGAATGGAATGTGTCCGACAGAGATGTCCACTTTAGTGATATCTGCTAGAGGTGGGGATGCATTTTTTCAGTAATTCCGTTACCTTTTTCTTTTCGTTTCTTTATGTGGGGGGAGGCACATGAAAAGATCGTGGTTTCATTAAGTTAAGAACGTTTACTTTTCTGTAACACCATGAAATTTTTTGCCCACGAAAGAAAATTGTCAATATCATGCTGGATTGTTATAACAAAACTATTTAAAAATTACATCTACTTGTGTTGAAGCTCAAAGCATAGAAGGCCCTTGAGATCCAAGGAAAGCAAAAATTCAATTGTAAAGAATAGAGCATAGAGGTGGGGTTGGGGGATTGAGAGCACAATGTGTTATTTTATTATATGAACAGTAGATGGCAGTAGAGTTTAACAGTAATGGATAGGCTTCCATTATATTAAAATAATTCAATGAAGCTGTAGTCAAACACATTCTTATCCAAACTGCCCGGACATAAGGATCTTAGAGGATTCTGACGACCCAAAGAAGATGGTGGCATTTATGATGCACGTAAAAGACTTACTCGACACCTTACAGATGTTATTAATATAATCAGGCTGTGAGATAACAAATGGCATTGATATGTAATCATCTAGATGTTATTCTCCCAAATAGTCAACCAGCTCTTAGTGCCTATTTGGTCATCATCGCTGTGGGGAATGGAAACTATAGGTTTGACGTGGTCATTGCCCTCAAGGAGTACTAGCTAATTTGGGAAGACTAACACGTGCCACACTAGGGGAGAAAATACAAAAATCACTGTTGAGTTTTGAAGTACAGATTTATGTTCCTGGTTTTGTGTTACCCTTCCAAGCCATGAGTACTTAGTAGAAACTGAGGCCTTTTGAAGGTGGTTTGAATAAAGCAGGCTGACCATGCCCAAAATTAGCAGGAATATCTGAGACGGAGAAGACATGGCCTGTGTATGCTCCTAGTGAACAGCCATTCTCCATGTACTTAGTTGTTTTATATTGACAGTCAGCAGCTGAAACCAACCCAATAACCTCGTTCCAGGTCTTTGTTATGTCTTCCCTTCCCTTCATCTCCCCCAAGCAAACCAATCACTGAATGGATGATTCTGTCTTTTCATATTTCTTGAATTCCTCCACTTCTCCACATGCCCAAGGCCACTATGTTAGATCAGACTATCATTATTTCTCATCTACTTAACAGAAAAAATATTTTAATTGGTTTTCTTTCTCCCAGTGGGGTTCTCCTTCAACCCATTTTTCCATTTGGAAGCTCTTTGGTTGTCTTTGGTGCTCTAGATCTTTTTGTTGTTGTCTCCTTCCTTCCTTCCTTCCTTCCTTTCTTCCTTCCTTCCTTCCTGCCTGCCTGCCTGCCTGCCTGTCTGCCTGCCTGCCTGCCTTCCTCCCTCCCTCCTTCCCTCCCTTCTTCCTTCCTTCCTTCCTTCCTTTCCTCCCTCCTTCCCTCCCTCCTTCCTTCCTTCCTTCCTTCCTTCCTCTTTCTTTCTTTCTTTCTTTCTTTCTTTCTTTCTTTCTTTCTTTCTTTCTTTCTTTCTTTCTTTCTT
>NW_012110585.1:3674786-3696915 GCF_000951045.1 Mandrillus leucophaeus | reverse complement strand
CTTTCTTTCTTTCTTTCTTTCTTTCTTTCTTTCTTTCTTTCTTTCTTTCTTTCTTTCTTTCTTTCTTTCTTTCTTTCTTCTTTCGTTCTTTCTTTCGTTCTTTCTTTAACTTATAAGGCCCTTTGTGATTTAGCATTTTAGGCAGAGGTCAGCATCACAGGTCTCATCTCTGCTCTTCGTTCCCTGTTCAGCAGTCTCTAATCTCCACCCATATGCAATTTTCATGCCAGCTATCCTCAAATATCTTGCCACTTCCTCCTGAGATTTTGCACCCAGTTATAACCTTGTTACTACATGGAGGCGTGCAACAGGGACCAGCATCACTGGCATCCCCTGGGATCTTTGTTAGAAATGTCTCACTCTGAACCTACTGAATCAGAATCTGCATTTTTGTAAGATTCTTATATAATTTATACATACATTAAAGTTTAAGAAAGCAGTACCTTTAATAATTTTTGTATTCTTTCTTCCTGGTATATACTTACCTCACTCACAGCAACTTGTCTCTCGACCTACTAATGCTACAGTCCCTCAGATCTCCTCTCAGAGGTCACTGCCTATGGGAAGCCTTCCCTGATTTTCCCTCACAAACATGAGTTTCACAATACATAGGCTTCATAGCACCATATAATAATAACTCATACTAATTGAGTGTTTAGTCTGTGTTCTAGACATTGGCTAAATGCCTTCCATGTAGTCTCATGTACTCCTTCTACAGTGCTCTGAGGTTGATCTTGGGAGGAATTGTGTCTCTCCCCTGCCAAATTCATATGTTGATGTCCCAACCCTCAGTACCTCCACAGGCGACTATATTTGGAGATAGGGTCTTTAAAGAAGTAAGTCAAATGAGATAATTAGGGTATCTCTAATCCAATATGACTGGTGTCCTTATACTGAGAGGAAATTTGGACACAGACACATATGAGAGGTGAGGAGAGAGGGTTCAGGAGAACCCAACCATGCCAACGCTTTGATCTCAGATTTCTGACTTCCAGAACTGTAAGAGAAATTTCTGTTGTTTAAACCACCCAGGCTTTGACACTTTATTATGGCAGCCCTAGCAAACTAATACAGTTGGTTATTATTCTCCTTTTATTGAGGCACAGAGAACTTAGGAACTTTTCCAAGGTCAGATGGGAGCAAGTGGTCCGGATCTAGACTCAAGCAATCAAGTGTAGACCCCATGATCTTTACCACCATGCTACGTTGCCACCCATGCACACTGAGTCCACCCTGGTTACTGATATGGTTTGGCAGTCTCCCAACCAAATCTCATCTTGAACTGTGGTTCCCATAATCCAACGTGTCATGGGAGGGACCCAGTGGGAGGTAATTGAATCATGGGGGCCTTTACCTCCATGCTGCTCTTCTTGTGACAGTGGGTGAGTTCTCATGAGATCTGATGGTTTTATAAGGGGCTTTCCCCTTTTTCTCAGCACTTCTACTTGCTGCCAACATGTGAAGAAGGATGTGTTTGCTTCCCCTTCTGCCATGATTGTAAATTTCCCGAGGCCTCCCCAGCCATGCTGAACTGTGAGTCAGTTAAACCTCTTTCCTTTATAAATTACTCAATCTCACGTATGTCTTTATGAGCAGCATGAGAACAGACTAATAAGTTTCTCTCTCTAATTTTACTGATGCAGGGCAGGCAAACTCCAGATTGGGACTTAGCCCAGGACGTTTCTTGGCTTTGCCCATGAAAGAATTAAAGGGTGAGCCGGTGGTGTTAAACAGTAACTTTTATTAAAACAGCAGTGCACAGCAACAGCAAAGGCACGGCTCTTTGCGGAACAGGGCTACCCCGTAGGCAGTGTGCCCAGAGTGGCAGCTCAGAGGCAGTTCTGCGGTGATACCTATGGATTTTCGTTGTTGTTGTTTGTTGTTTGTTTTGAGACGGAGTCTCGCTCTGTCACCCAGACTGGAGGGCAATGGCGCTGTCTCAGCTTATTACAACCTCTGCCTCCTGGGTTCAAATGATTCTCCTGCCTCGGCCTCCTGAGTAGCTGGAATTACAGGTGCACTAACCTGTAATACCAAAGGCTAACTTTGGTATTTTTAGTAGAGATCAAAAGCTAACTTTGATATTTTTAGTAGAGATGGGGTTTCAACATGTTGTCCAGGCTGGACTCGAACTCCTGACCTCAGGTGATCCACCCTCCTTGGCCTCCCAAAGTGCTGGGATTACAGGTGTGAGCCACCGCGCCTGGCATATACCTACTTTTAATTACATGCAAATTAAAGGGCAGGTCATGTAGAAATATCTAGGAAAGGTGGTAACTTCTAAGTCGTTGGGTTGTTGCTGTGAAAAGGGGCAGCAACTTCTGGGCATTGCCACGGCAACGGTAAACTGACATGGTGCACTGGTGGGCGTGTCTTAGGGAAAACTGCTTCCACCATGTCCCTGTTTTAGCTAGTCCTTAATCTGGTCTGGTGTCTGAGCCCAGCACCTGCAGTTGAGTTCCGCCTCCCACTTCATTACTACTTAATAAACTGTATGAAGAGAGCTTTCTGTGTCCATAGTGTTCCTCTAGACAGTAAGTTCCTCGAGGGGAAGGGCCATTTATTGCTTTCTGTATGTCCACAACCTAGATTGGTGCCTGTACATAGTAGCCATTCAGTGTATGTTTGTTGAATAGATAGCCGTTATTTACTTAACATATTCCACCCTGACCTCTCCTCCCTACACCCCAATCTGAGTGACTTTCGTTATTATTGCACATATTTCTAGCAGTGTCTTGATGAGAATAGGGGAAAGGTCATATTTTATTGTCCCCATCTTGCAGATGAGGGAATTAAAGCAGATAAATAACTTCTCAGTGACAATAACACTGATTATCTCTTGCATTTGGTTAGCGCATTACAGCTTACAAGGTGTTTTCAAGTATGCTATCACATATGACTCTCAATATGACCTGGTGAAGCAGACAGGTGAGGTATTGTTCCCAGTTCAGAGAGGAAGAATGGAAGCTCAAAGGGACAGTGCCATCCTTTCAACGACAAAACCAAGCAGTGAGGCAGAAACCCAAAGGCAATACTTGTAAGTCCAAGGCCCAGGCCCTTGCTGTCACACTAAATTAGACTTATTTTGCACTGCTTTTGCCTGTTAAGATTCAGAACTGTGGATATTGGGAAAAGATAGTCTTTCTTAACTAGTCAAAGGGGGACTAAGGTTTCCTTGCACAGAGCAACAAAAGGAAAGTTCTGGGGACAATAATATAATCAATGGGTCTGCTTTCAGATATTGCAGTCTAACGATCATATTTCCTATATCTGGGTTCTGTGCCTTCAATCCCTGAGCCACTTCATTTTTGAGACCAATCAGAAGAACAGGAATCTAGCACCTTAGAAGAAAGTGGAAAAGTGAGAGGAGGAGGCCCTGTTGGTATTGCTACATTTAAAAACACCCCAAACAGAGTTGCTCAAAGCAACACCCATCAGTTCAAGGATGGAACTGGAATAACGGGAGGCTGGTGGAGAGAGGCTGAAGCCACTAGGGCTGTCCAGTCAACTCTGTCTCTTTCTCTTTCTCTCTCTCCAGTCTCAGGGCCTCTCTTCATGGTCTCCTTGGGAGCTGGTTTGGCATTCCTACTAGTATGGTGGCTTCAGGGCAGTGAGGCTGCCTACATAGCAGATTTTGAGGACAAAGTGAAACCTGGGTCATTTTTTATGACTTGGATGCCGCATAATGTCGCTTTCACTGTGCTCTGCTGATCTAAACAGTCACGAATGCCCATCCAATTTCAAGAAGACATAGACCCCGCCTCTCAATAGGAGCAGTGTCTAAGGGCCCCTGTTGAGGGTGGGAAACATGTCTATACAAATTAACTTCCCCTATTCACACTGGCAACTGGAAAGAAGAGTAAAAAGAACATGTGGAAAGTCAGCACACTTTTCTGGCAAAGCGCTTTTCTGCTCATAGCCAGAATGAAATGAACTAAGAATATGCAATTACATATAATTAGGTATAATTAAAATACAGAGACACATCTAAAATAAAGGCCTAATTAAGAAGTAGGATAACTAGGTGGGAATGTCAACAATGATAATTCAGTGATTACTGTTGGGGTTTATGTTGTTGTCACTGACCCTAAATCACGGTCAGCATCCAGTGAAATAGTGAAACAACCTCAATCTGCTCTCAAGTCTTAGTCACACCTCCCTAACTTCGTGTTTCCTGTTTCTCCACACCATTTAAGTGAAGCCTTTTATTTTATTTTGAGACAAGTTCTCACTCTATTGCCCAGGTTAGAGTGCAATGCCATAACCAGGGCTCATTGCAGCTTCAACCTCGTGGGCTCAAGTGATTCTCCCACCTCAGCCCCCTGAGTAGCTGGGATGACAGGCAGGCATGTGCCACTATGCTGAGCTAATTTTTTTTTTGTTCTGTTTTTGTAGAGAGGAGTCTCACTATGTTTCCCAGGCTGGTCTCAAACTCTGGGGCTCAAGCGAGCCTCCTGCCTCAGCCTCCCAAAATGCTGGGATTATAAGCGTGAGCCACCAGGCCAGGCCTATACATAATTATAAATGTGATATATAGTTATATTTTCAATCTTTTTATTTTTTAGATGGACTATGACACGCCTTCCACATGCTCTCCCTTACTTTCTCCCCCTTTTGTGTTCTTTTCTTTTCCTGCTCTGCTTTTCTCAGAGATGATCACCTCAAGAAGACAGATCTGCAGGTAGCACCCGACCCGACCCGTAACTCAGTGATTCCAAAGAGAAGAACATACCTTTCTAATGGAGATGTCTGGTGATCATCACCATAGCCAAGGGATAGCAGTGCAGCACCCGGATGTGCTGAGCTCCAGACACAATGACAGGTGCACTCCCCCTGGGAGGTGATCTTTCCCAGCACTTTAACTTGAATTGAAGCATGAGGAAGCCATCAGTCAGGTCCACATGGAAGGGTGTTGCAGGGAGACTTCCTACAGGCTGGTGGCCTGAAGTCTCCTAATAATCCAATGCCACATAAAACAAAAACAAAAGCAAGAAGGCAGGAGGACCACTCTAGACTAAAAGAGGCTAAAGCGATGTAACCACCAAATGTGAGACATGAAACCTGATTAAATCTGCAATCAGGAATAACATGCCGCAGAAGACATTTTGGGGGAAGCATGAACATGGGTTGTGTGAGAGATGACATTATTGAGTTATGTTGATTTTCTTAGATAGGATAATAGTGATCTGGTTATGGAGGAGCATGTCCTTTCTCTCCAGAGTCGTGTGCTGAAACATTCGAAGATTAACCGTTATAATAGCTGCACGTTACTTTCAATTGTTTACGAAAACATGCATATACATATATTTATTATATGTACTGTGCATATGAATGTGTTATGTATGTGTATGTATATATACACACTGTATTGGTATGTTATTGCATTGCTATAAATACCTGAGACTGTAGAATTTACAAAGAAAAGAGGTTTAATTGGCTCATGGTTCTGCAGGCTTTACAGGAAGCATGGTGCCACCATCTCCTGGGATCTAGGGGAGAACTCAGCAATCTTACAATCATGGTGGAAGCAAAGGTGGGAGCAGGCACGTCACACAGCAAAAGCAGGAGCAAGAGGGAAAAGGGAGGTGCTACACACGTTTATATGAGAACGAACTCACTATCATGAGCATCAAGGGGATGGTGGTAAACCATTCATGAGAAATCCACCTCTGTGATCCAATCACCTTCCACCAGGCCCCACCTTCAACACTGGGGATTACAATTCAATGTGAGATCTGGGTGGGGACACACATCCAAACCATATCACATACATACATACACACACACACACACGGAGAAAAAAATGTGGCAAATTGTTGACAATTGATTAATCTGAGTGAAGGGTTTAAACATGTTTATTGTACTGTTGTTTCAGCTTTTCTGTAGTCTGAAATGTTTTTTCAAAAGTAATATTTTTAAAAAGCGAAATTAAGAGAAAACATGTCAAATTTTGACCTGCTACAGTGTTACAGGTATTAATGTGGAGTTCTGGAATTCTAAACACCCAATATGAGTAGAGGTTTAGCACCACACGTGGTTGGGAGTGGCAGGGTTGGTGGATCGATTTTAATGGGCCTGACACTGGGAAGCATAGTCGCCTACCAGTTTGAGGATTGCTGGATCCCTAAGATCACCAAAAGACTTGGCAACAGCAACTGCTGCTGTAGACTTGATTGTTCTGTTGTTAAGGGGTTACTTGTAGGAGTTCAAATGAGAATCGTTGAATCACACATTCATAATTTAAAGTCTGTGCACTGTCATCTTGACATCAAGAAGAACTTCAATGTATCTGAAATGTTCAAATCCTGAAATTCCACCTTTTGACTGTGGTTTCCTTTTCCTGACTTTCGTTCATGATAAATCTGCCCTTCTCAGGGAGCCTTTGAGTCTCCACGGTCCTTATTTAACATCACTTCCTTCCCTGCCCAGGCTCCATCTACGGGCTAGTAATTTTCCTTATGCTCTTTCAAGCACTCATAACTCCTTTACCTATGTGAAGGCAAGGGCTGGGGTTCATTGATCTTTGTAGCTGGTACATAATAAGCATTTGATAAATATGCCTGCATGGAGTTGGAGTTGGATCATCCAATTTAACCAGCTTGTTTTACAGGTGAGGAGACGGAGATTCAGAGATATGAAATGACTCAGCTAAGAGCATACAGCTAGTTAGTGGCAGGACAGGGACTAAAATCCTTTTTAAAAAAATTTAACCCTCAAGTCTTTTTTTACTCTTTTTTTACTCTCAATGCATCTTTCCCCTTTATTTGCTTAGTCTAGCTCAGTTTTTACTTTTGAGATGGATTGGTGACAAAGATTCATTGCTTGGCCAAGCTTGAGTTAGAGTCTTGAACCTTCTTGTAGGCCCATCTGTGCAATACCTTGTAAAGAGCCCTGCTAAGTCCATTTAGTGAGGACTCCCCCATCTTCGATACCCAATCAGGTTTCTCATCCTCCACCATTTCGCAGGTGATGTGTGGTCACTCTTGCCTGCCTTCAGCAGGAATCCTCTTATGTTAGTTCAGCCGAAATCCCTCATATCCCTGGTGGTTCCTCTTAGTAATTTTCATCTCACTAACCACTCCCCCACCCCACCCACTTGCCCAGGCTGTGTCTAGAGTGGAGCTCAGTCTCTCTCCGCCACTGAAAGATGCGACTGCAGTGGTCCTTTCATCTGTCACAATGGTCTTGAATAAAGTCTTCCTTACTGTGCTTTAACAAGTGGCATCGCATGACTTTTTTCTTTTAATAGTGAGTGAGGAACAGGGGAAGAATGAAAAATCAGCAAACTGCCCAACACATGTATCCCACAGGCTGGCCTCTGGTCTCTGCTTTCTACCACTTCCCATCCCCAGGCAGTGGACGAGCATGTGACTAGACACCAGGAGAGGAGTTCCTTGCTCTGCTGACTTTCTGCTGCATTTTGGTCAATTCTTCCTTGGTGAGAAGTCTTTAGTCACTGGAATCACTTTCACATTTTCTCCTTGGTTTCAGAAGTAACTGTACATGTGCATGTGTATCTCTGTGTGTGTGTGTGTGTATCTGTATGTACCTCTAGGTTTTCACTTTGAATGAACAATGACAGTCTGGTTTTCATAACTTTGAATTTAGAGCATCTCCTGGCCTAAGGTTTCAGCAGGCATTCTGTCAGCGTCAGTGTCAAAAACAAGCAAAGCCAGACACCAGTTAAATTGGTCTGGATAGGTCTTAATCAGTAATGTCTATTGCAATAGGAAAAAGAGTACGGCATGAACTGAACTCAACTTTGATTTGTACACAGGGCATTTGAAAGGGGGAATGGGGGAGTACGGAGGCCTACTGGAGGGGGTTCGGTAGATTTCAGGAAGTGAACAGTTCCTAAGGCTTAGTGTCAATGCGATTAGATCCTCCATGTCTGCAGCAGGAGACAGGGCCCTGTCCTTCCTGATGGTTACATTTCTTTAATTATTTATTTATTTATTGAGAAGGAGTTTTGCTCTTGTTGCTCAGGCTGGAGTGCAATGGTGTGGTCTCAGTTCACTGCAACCTCTGCCTCTCAAGTTCAAGAGATTCTCCTGCCTCTGCCTCCCAAGTAGCTGGAATTACAGGCATGCGCCACCATGCCCAGTGAATTTTTGTAGTTTTAGTAGAGATGGGGTTTCACCATGTTGGTCAAGCTGGTTTCGAACTCCTGACCTCCGGTGACCAATCTGCCTCGGCCTCCCAAAGTGCTGGGGTTACAGGTGTGGGCCACCGTGCCTGGCCGATTGTTACATTTCAAGGGAAGCACTTTCAGGTCCTTGAGACTCTTCTGAGTCATAGCACACACCTATACCTCTCAAAGATGGAGGAAGAGTCACAATTAAGCCCTTTTTGGTAAATGCTCTAAGAAAGGGAGGCAAGGGACCTATGTCAGATATTGGATAGAACAAACAGTAAACTCATGTGGCAGCCTTCAATTTTTTTTTTTTTTTTTCAAGAAGTCACTTTAAGGGGAACTAGGGACATCCTAGGGTTGTGGCCTTGAGCTGTTAAAAGCTGTGTTAGCCTTTGCTCAAGTCTTTTAATTTGCCTGTGTCTGAAATGCAGGAGGCGGGGCCTGCAGGTGCTAGGTTGCTTCCCACAGCCTCTTAGACTGCTTTGGCTCCAGAGCCTCCTCCTGATCATCAGCGTCCCCTTGGAGTTACCTCGGCAGTGACAGCCAACCATTACTGATCCTAGGCAGTGTTTCTTAAACTATGGGGTGAAAAGCATTCACATCAGGATGTTCTTGTTAGGCATGGGGGAACATGCAGATTCCTGGACCCTGAACCCCAACCAGTGAATTAGAACCTCTAGGAGCCAGCTGGGCGCAGTGGCTCACACCTGTAATCCTAGCACTTCAGGAGGCCGAGGCAGGCAGATCACTTGAGGTCAGGAGTTCAAGACCAGCCAGGCCAACATGGTGAAACCCCAACTCTACAAAAAATACAAAAAAAATAAAAATAAAAATAATAATAATAATAATTAGCTGGGCATGATGATGCATGCCTGTAGTCCCAGCTACTCAGGGGGCTGAGTTGGGGGGATTGCTTGAGCCTGGGAGGCATAGCTTGCAGTGAGCTTAGATCATGCCACTGCACTCCAGCTTGGGCAACAGAGTGAGACCCTGTCTAAAATAAAATAAAAATAAAATAAAATAAAATAAAATAAACATAGGAATCTCTGTGAGCGTAAGCTTGTTCTACAAGCTCCCCAGTTGCTCCTGAAGCTGCAGCTGCCCCCATGCCTCTATACAGTGACAGCTCAACGAATAGTGCCCAGCACAGGCAGACGATGGAGAATGGAGTGGGGGTGGCAGCCGATAGTTTTTGAGCATTACTAGATGCCAGGCCTTTTACATACTGTGTCTGTCTCCTGTGGCTATTGTAACGAATTATTCCAAACTTGGTAGCTTAAAACAATGCACATTTATTCTCTCATAGTTCTGGGGGGGGTCAGAAGTCTGAAATTATTTTCATTAGGCCAAAATCAAAGTGTGGATGGGGCAACACCAACTGCAAAGGCTCTTCCTGAGCCGCGTGGCTTGCACTCCTTGGCTTGTGGTCCCTTCCTCCATCTTCAAATCCCGTTGCTTCAGTAGTCATATTGCTTTTTTCCTTCTGCAGCCAATTGTCCCTTGGCCTCCCTCATATAAAGAGAGTCATAACTGAATGTAGAACCCACTCATATTACCCAAGATAAGGTTCCCATTTCAAGGTTCTCAGCCTTCTCACATCTGCAAAGTGCCTTCTCAAATATGAGATAATATTCACAGGTTCCAGGGATTAGGACCCAGATATCTTCAGAGTGATTTTCCAGCCCACCACATATACCTTGTTCTGTTTAATCCTCAAAACAATGCCGCATGGTGGTTAGTATGATTCCCAATATTCAGATGAGGGAACTGAGACTCAAAGAGGTTACAATGACTTTTTCCCAACCACACAGCTGGTGGATGAGTTAGGATTTAAACCCAAGGCCATTCAGTTCTAAGACCTGCCGTCTTTCCATTGCATGAGATTGTACCATGTTGACTTTTAGAGAAGCCCCACCAGTCTCGGTCTGTGAGTCTTTCGGGTGTCTGAGATGGTCACTGAAATGTTTCCATTCCTTGTAATGCCGTTCTCAGTTCCATTCCGAGATACAGGTGAGAAATCTTCAGCCTCAGCATTTGAGTGGTTTATTCAGAAAGCAAGTATAGACAGATAAGTTGATGTCAACTCCCTGCCAAATTCCTGGAACAGCTTGGGAAAACATAAAATGATTAGCAAACAGCTCTCCCACCCAGGCTGGAGTATAGGAATGCAGTGGTGCGAACATAGCTCACTGCAGCCTTGAACTCCTAGGCTCAAGCAATCCTCCTCCCTCTGCCTCCTGAGTAGCTGAAACCGTAAGCATGCATCATCATGCTCAGATAATTTTTAAAATTTTTGTTGTAGAGTCAGTCTTGCTATGTTGTTCAGTCTGGTCTCAAACTCCTGGGCTCAAGTGATCCCCATGCCTCAGCCTCCCAATGTGCTGGGATTACCGATGCACATCACCATACCCAGCCCAAGACCCAGCCCATTTTTCATATAAGAGCAACCATTTAATTAGAGGTCCTATTATGGTCTGACATTTTAAGTAAAAAAGATTACTTGGGGAAAACATTCAGGCATGGGCCTTGAAGACAGCCTGGAAAAGCCTTCTGCTTCTCCTTAGATAATCTCTTTGAAGCTGCTCTGATTCCGTACAGAATCAGGACACAAAGGAGGGGAGGAAATATTGTGATCGCGACTGTAAAAGCAATCAGAAGTATGTAGTCATTGGAAGGTCTACAAGTTAGGACTAGGGAAAATGCTGTATAATTATCAGCAAGATGGCAAGAAATAAACAAGGAAGATTTCATAGGACAGAAGCACAATATCAGAAAAGGATATATAGGCTTTGCTGCAGGAAAAAGTAAAAACAGAATATTGGAAACTTCCATCACATAGATATAAGTTATTTCTAATATTTGGATGGTAATAAAATACAGTGTCCTCAAAAAGTAGACAGAGCAAACTTTTCTGATCAAAGGGTAGGAAAGGATTAAAAAAAAAAAAAGACTGTCTATTTTAACCTTTAAACAGTGGATAGTCTTCATTTAATGTTCTGTCATTCCTAAAGAGGCTGTCTGGAGCCAGGAATGGTGGTGCGAACACCTACGGTCCTAGCTACTCAGGAGGCTGAGACAGGAGGATTGTTTGACATCAGAAGTTCAAGGCTGTACTGTTCTATGATCTCGCCTGTGAATAGCCACTGCAGTCCAGCCTGGACAACATAGCAAGACCCCGTCTCTGAAAGAAAATGTGTTATACTTTCAATCTCTCCATAGCAACGTAGGTTTTGAAATCCTAGCCAAACGCTTACTTATTTAACACATATTTGATATATCAAAGAACTAGGATAGTTCTCTGAAGCTGATTGCAATGGAATTTATCCTGGCGTTCTAACTTTCTGTCTTTAGATGGGATGAGATTTGCTGATCAACTACTCTACACTTACTCTTATCAGCAGCCCTGGGTTAGCTTTATGTGGACCCAGACTCAGTCCAAAATCCTTAAGTCTTCCCATCCTTCTGATCTTTCACTTTTTTTCAGGTTCTGCCTTACCGGGAAGAACCATGAAGATCAAATGGAAGGTCCTTGTGCATGAAGCTCAGCAGGAAAAAGCTCAGGTATGAGGCAGGGGAAATGCAGCCAACAAAGCACTAGGAAGAACAGAATAAAAGTCGCTTTGCACCTTTTGTATCAAAAGGAAGCAGGTCTAGGGTGGATGGAAGACACTCATCAAAACTGTGAAAGCCAACTCTTTATTACTTGATCTTTGCTTTTGTGTGTCATTTTGCCCCTCAAACTGAACTCATGAAAGAGCCTAACAGAACGCCCATTCAGGGCCCATTGTACCTTTCCTTACACTGTTAGAATCTGCAGAAATGAAATTTAGCCCAACCTCAAACTAATGGAAAAATAAGTTCCAGATCAGAGAGAGGTCTCAGTTTGAAAAATCATTATAGTCTTCCATTTTTAGCAATATGGCAGACCTAGGAATCATAATGAGACTTTTGATTTAAAAAAAAATCTATAATTGTCTAAATATTTTTTAAACAACAAATTATTAAATATATACCTGGCCTGGCAAAAGGTAAGAGAAATCCTTAAAGACCACAAATACTGGAACATATGAGTTCAGAAAGGTAAGCAACGACATGGAAACAGTGTTGCTTAAGGAGTATCTGCCAGTGTCTGGGGACTGGAGGTTCCATTTACACGGTTTAGTTCAGGAGCAAAGGAGCCAAAATGTCGTGCCCACACTAGATTGATTTTTCTTTACCGTTTGTATTCTCTCTTTCATTAATTTCTCAGGTGTTAATGAAGGTGGGAAGTCTGACTGTAGACCTTTTTATTTTACATAAGGCTGGGACCCTGAAAGACACACACTGAGTAACATGAAAAAAAAAAAATCCTGCCTTTCTTAAGGAGTTAGTAAGGAAACTTGTCTACCTTGATTTTGCCTCTGAGTGAAGGGGAGAAAAACATGTTTAAGAATTTGTATTTTACCATCACACAAGTTTAGGGACAGAATTTCCACTCTCTAAGAGTTCTGGAAACACCAAACTGATAACGTAATTTAAAGACATCCTGTACTATGTGTGGTGGTTCATGCCTGTAATCCCAGCACTTTGGGAGGCTGAGGCAGGAGAAACACTTGAGCCCAGGAGTTCAAGATCAGCCGGGGCAATCCTATCTCTATAAAAAAAAAATTTTTAATTAGCTAGGTGTCGTGGCGTGCAGCTCTAGTCCCAGCTACTCAGGAGGCTGAGGCAGGAGGATGGCTTGAGCCCAGGAATCCATGGTTGCAGTGCGCTATGATTGTGGCACTGCATTCCAGCCTGGATGACAGAGGAAGACCCTGTCTTTAAAACAACAAGAAGAAAATAAAAACAAAAAAAGATATTCTGGATTGCTAATATATCCAGTACCTGCAAAAGCAACTGTACAATCTTCTCTTGAGGAATGCACCTCAAGTTAAAAAATTATTACAGATTTGTTCCGCAGAACAGAATTTCACAACAGCAAGCTATAAGACACAAGAGGAAGCCATCATTTGAGCGAGAGTTGGGAGGAAGAAGAAACAGTAGAAATGCATTCAAAAACACCGAGGATATTGGAATAGAAATTAAAATTAAAATTTAAATATGTCTAAAGAAATAAAAAGGACTGTTAGACCTTGGAACAAATACGAATTTTGCAAGCTTTACAGACAATAACTACCACCTGCCATGATCTCTACTTCACTAATAGCACCCAAACAGAAAACTATAGAGTACCTGATAACCTGACAACAAAGACACTCTAAGATCTGGCTTCAAAATCATGCTTCGACAACTGCTAACCTAAATAACAGACAGAGAGAAGCTCTCTAATAGAAAATGATATTTATTTGGGAATGGGTACTGCAATGGGAATATGTGTGTCATAATAAACTATGTGCATATGCAGGAGGTAAAAGAAGACAAAGGTTTTTTGAAGAAAAATGACGAGGGCTGTATAATTGTTTTAAGATAATTATGTTTGGCTAGAAAGAGCAATAATAAGGGCGATGCCAGCCTGAGGTCAGTTAGGCAGCTGCTGGGCAGATGTCCTTGCAGAAGTATATATATATATATATGTGTGTATATATATATATATATATATTTTTTTTTTTTTTGAGATGGAGTCTCGCTCTGTCACCCAGGCTGGAGTGCAGTGGCGCGATCTCGGCTCACTGCAAGCTCCGCCTCCCGGGTTTACGTCATTCTCCTGCCTCAGCCTCCGGAGTAGCTGGGACAACAGGCGCCCGCCATCACGCCCGGCTAGTTTTTTATATTTTTAGTAAAGACAGGGTTTCACTGTGTGAGCCGAGATGGGATGGTCTCGATCTCCTGACCTCGTGATCCGCCCGTCTCGGCCTCCCAAAGTGCTGGGATTACAGGCGTGAGCCACCGCGCCCGGTGCACAGAAGTATATTTTTATGCAAGGTTGTGATTTTTGCAGACTTGTGGATAATTGCTGTTATCAGGTATTTGTACTTGGGAATCCTCCCTTCATGCCTTTCCCTGGGTCTATTGTTTAGGTTTTTAACATAAGCAACTCCATTTCGATTCTGACAACTTTCACACAGTGTAACATTTTAGAATCATTTTGACAAACAACCTAATTCTGCATTAAAAATCCTTCCCCCAAGATCCTCAGACAATCTGGTATTTGATTGTTTACTATGCATATCATAAAATTTTGACAAGGCTCATGGATCAGTCCATTCTCACACTGCTAGAAAGAAATTCCTGAGACTGCATAATCTATAAAGAAAAGATTGGCTTCATTGGCTCATGGTTCCAGGCTGTACCAGAAGCATAGTAGCCTCTGCTTCTGGGAAGGCCTCAGGAAGCGTTTAATCATGGCGGAAGGCAAAGGGGGAGCAAGGTATCTCACGTGGCCAGAGCAGGAAGAAGAGAGTAAGTGGGGAGGCGATGCGCACTTTTAAACAACTAGATCTCACCAAAACTCACTATCACAAAAACAGCACCGAGGGAATGGCGCTAACCCATTCATGAGAACTCCACCCCCAAGAGCCAATCACCTCCCACCCGGCCCCACCTCCAGCACTGGGGATTACAATTCGACATGAGATTTGGTAGGGACACAGAGCCAAACCATATCAGCTCAACTCCGTTGACTTTTCGTCTTTTACATTTTTGGAAGTCCAACATTCAGAGCTTGTTTTTCACCTCCTGACCAGAGGGCACTGTGGCAGAATTCCAAAATGTCTTTGTGCCTTTAAACTTTCTCACCTGAGAGTCATTGACTAGCGGGTCCGTGTTGTTATAATGCCCGGGAGCCACTGAGCTCTGGCTTGTGGTGAAGATACAAGGCTGAAAGGTCGTTGAATCTGAGTGGTGAGTACATAAGTGTTTTCCATAAACGGAGTGGCTTAAACAACATTTTTTTTTTTTTTTTTGAGACTGAGTCTCGCTCTGTTGTTCAGGCTGGAGTGCAATGGTGCGATCTCGGCTCACTGCAAACTCTGCCTCCCAGGTTCAAGTGATTCTCCTGCCTCAGCCTCCCAGGTAGCTGGGATTACAGGCACCTGCCACCATGCCCAGCTGATTTTTGTATTTTTAGTAGAGACGGGGTTTCGTCATCTTGGCCAGGCTGGTCTCAAACTCCTGACCTCAGGTGGTCCATTCACCTCGGCCTCCCAAAGTGCTGGGATTACAGGCGAGAGTCACTGCACCTGGCCCAACAGAAATGTATTGTCTGACAGTTTTGGGAGCTGAAAATCTAAGATCAAGGCGTCAGCAGGATTGGCTCCTTCTAAGGGCCAAGAACCTGTTGCATGCCTCTCCCCTGGCTTCTGGTGGTTTGTCAGCAGTCTTTGGTATTCCTTGCTTTGTAGATACATCTCCAAAATCTCCACTTTCATCTTCACATGGTGTTCTTCCTGTGTTCATGTCTGTCTCTGTGTCCAAGTTTCTTCCATTTTAAATGACAGCAGTCATATTGGATAGGGCCCACCCTACTACTTCATCTTAACTTAATCATATGCCCCCTACCCCCAAAAAACCCTTCGTTCACAGATAGTGGGGGCTAGGAATTCAATATTTTGGAGGAGAAACACAATTCAACTCACAACTCACAATTATTTTATCATTATCTCTACTTCTGCACACATTTGAGATTTTCCTGAGTGAGTTTCAAAAAATCTGCTATAGCTCTAGAACACTCCATCAAACAATAGCAAAGTCTGTGTTCTTTTCAAGTGAACATGGAATTTTCTCTAGGGTAGGCTTTATGCTAGGTCATAAAACAAACCTCAGTAAATTTAAAAGGATTGAAATGATACAAAATATGTTCTCCAACCACACTGGAATTAAATTAGAAATCAATACCATAAATAATTTGGGAAACTAAAAAATATGTGGAAATTGAACAACATACTCCTAAATAGCCAGTAGATCAAAAGAAAAATAAAACTGAAAATTAGAAAATACTTTGAGCTGAATTAAAATGGAAACCACAACATTCCAAAACTTATGGAATTCAGCTAGAGTGCCTAGGAAAAATTATAGCAGTAAATGCCTATATTAAAAAAGAAAAAAATCCTCAAAACAATTACTTCCACCTTAAGACACTTGAAAGAGAAAAGCAAACTAAACCTAATTCAAAAAAGAAAGGAAATAGTAAATATTAGAATGGAAATTAATGAAATAGAGAATACACAATGGTAAAGAAAAACCAATGAAACCAAAAGCTGGTTCTTTGGAAAGATCAACAAAAATGACAGAATTCAATGAAGACATAAGAGAGAAGACTTAAATTATTAGAATTATAGAATCAATATCAATTTTTCACAAACTCTTCCAAAAAACAGGAGAGAAGGGATGATTCTCAACTCATTCTATGATGCCAGTATTACCCTGATTCCAAAACCAAAGACATCACAAAAAAAGAAAACTACAGATCACTATCTCTTGTTACTATGGATACAAAAATCCTCCACAAAATACAAGCAAATCGAATCCAGTGACATATAAAAAGAATCATACACCATGACCAAGTGAGATTTATCCCAGGAAGGCAAGGTTAGCTTAACACCTGGAAATTAATTATTGTATTACACCCTATCAATAGAATAAAAACCAAAAGCCACATGCTCATATTAATAGATGCAAAAAAAGCACTTGACAAAATCCAACACTCTTTTTTGATTAAAAACCACAATAAGTTACCTCTTAACACCTACCATGATGGCTATAATCAAAAAGATAATAAGCTTTGGTGAGGATGTGGATAAATTAGAACCTTCCTACATTTCTGGTGAGAATGTAAAAATGATGCAGTCGCTTTGGAAAACAGTGTGGCAGTTTCTCAGAAAAGCTAAACATAGAGTAACCATTTGACCAGCAATTCCACTGCTAGGTATACAACCAAGAGAAATGAAAACGTGTGTCCATATGAAAACTTATACATGAATATTTATAGCAGTATTATTCATGAAACAAAAGATGGAAACTCAAATATTTATGAACTGTGGATGGATAAACAAAATGTGATATATCCATAAAATGAAATATTATTTGGCCACACAAAGAAAAGAAGTCCTGATACATGCTACAACATGGATGAAACTTGAAAACATCATGGGGGGTAAACAATCACAAAAGACCACATATGACATGATCCATTTTTATGAAATGTCCAGAATAAGCAAAATATAGGGACAGAAAATAGATTGGTAGTTGCTTAGAGCCAAGAGTATGGGGGAATTGGGGAGTGATGGCTAAAGCATATGGGAGTCTCTTTTTGAGGTAATGAAAATGTTTACAGTGGATTATGGTGATGGTTGCACAGCTCTGTGAATATACTAAAAACCACTGAATTGTACATTTTGCATTGATGAATTATACAGTATGTAAACTACATCTCAATAAAACGGCCACAAAAAGAAGAGTGAGGAGGAGTGAAGCAAGATAAGGAAAGTTAGGAGGCCATACTGACTTAATGACTTTTCTCCTGGTGTGAAGCCCAGTGGGCTGTGCATCCCTTGCACCCTCTTAAGTCAGCACCTGACTCTTTTGCAAGACAAACAGTCCTGCAGGACACCAGCTGACTGCCAGATGGTTACAGGCTCCTGATAACTAGTACAGGCCGGGAAAGAGACTTATTCATAATGTAGCTTCCCCAGTACCAGCCAATCAGCATCCAAAACCCAAGAAGCTATTAGCTGCAAATTCCTGCCTTGGGGCGGGGGCGCTGAGGATTTCTCCAGGGTTCCACCTGCGCAGCTAGGCTCAAGGTTTAGCTCATAGTGACCTTTTCTTCATTTTAATAGTAAAAAAACACACCCCTAGGCGGAGATTTTATATGCTAATGATACATGCATTGCGTGTTAGAGCATGCAGATGCTGAGCGCATGCGTCAACCGCAGGTCTGTCTTTGCATGCTTGACCTCACCGCTATTTTATGAATATATACGAACAGTTCCCATAAAAGGAATTCCTCTTAAGTCACTCGTTGCTGTCTCTCCCTTTGAGCAGCCCACTCAGCCTCTCAGAGGGTACTTTTGCTTTACAATAAGTTTCTTTACCTACTCTTACTTTGGAGTCGCTCTCAAATTCTTTCGCGTGGCGAGGTCAAGAACCTAAACCTACGTACCCACCACGGGAGGAGGAGGCGGCCGTCGTGGTAGCAAACAGCAGAAGCAGCTACTAAAGGCAGACATACACAGAATCGCTGGGTGAATACCTACCCGGTACTAAGCTGTGTTTCAGAGAGTATGGTCTAAACCAGCACTGCCCAGTAGATATTTCCATGATGTCAATATGGTCACCACTAGCTATACGTGGATCTTGAACACCTGAAATGTATCTAGAGAAACTGAGGACCTCAACTTTCAAATCTCTCTTATGCGTTTGCATTATGGGTTTTTCTGGTTCTAAGGAAACAAATTTTTCACCAAAGAAATTCCTGGTTTTTACATGTTCATGCATTATGAGAAAGATTCTTAAGCTAGCTAGAACTAGTGCACTACTAGTTAACCCAGACTTGCCATGGCTTTCACAGGAAGAACTCGATATGATGAAAATTAGACATTTTCAAGAGGCTCTTGAATCTGAGGATGTAAAAATGCCCAAAGTCCAGTGGTTGCCTGAGTCAGATCAGGAACCACTGTTCCACCTGCATCGATTCCCACGCCCCTTTTCCACGCCGCTCCAGGGAAATTCCCCCCACCCACGCCTGCTATCAGGACCGGAAGTCAGACTCTGACCCGACAACGCCCTTTCCCCAAATAACTCTTAGGGAGGTAGGTCTCTGTTGTCAAATCTCACTTCCCCACCTTTAGGAAGAGAACAAGTTGCAACATACAAATGCTGGTTATAAGCAAGTTGACAACTATTTTTAAACTAATTAAGAGCCCTTCAATTGCAAAAATAAAAAAGGTTTGTATTAATTTGTGAAACCTTTAACACCAGCCAATCCATGCGATACCAGATGTGTGAACTAATTACATCCCTTGCACAGCTAACAAAATGGTGCAGAAATGCAAATGGGAATAGCTGGGATAGCCTGTCTCCTGAGGGAATTAGCAAATACAGTTGGAAAGTCTTTCAAATTCAATACAGCTCCTATTTCGATGGTTTCTAGAAGTTACAAAGAACATTAATGAATAAGATAAAGAATCTCAGACTCCCCAAAGTGCAAAAAAGTTTAAGAAATTATGCCAAAACACAAAATGCTTTAGACATGTGGCCCTTTAGGAAAACCTTTCCAGCCGACAGAAATAAAGTGAAATTTGCCTAAATGCACCTAGCTGAAAAGCTACATATTGTAATGACATGTACGGGTATTTTAAACAGTTTAAAGAAATCTGCCTTCTGGAAACTGAAACATCCAATAGTTTCCTTCTTGGAAAAGGAGATTTTCAAATGAACAGATATTTTCAAATTAATTTAGTTATTAAGACATTCATCAAAAGTATGTATCTTTCAAAACAATGTGAATACACTTAACATCTGTAACTGTAAACTTCATAATGGTTAAGATGATAAGAATAAAGGTATATATTACCCTAATTAGCATAAAATTTAAAAAATTTAAGCTATGTATAAACAATTAAGTCATTAATAACACTGTGAAAAGTGTTCCTGTTTTCTAATATTAAATTACATCTCTCTCTAAAAAGCTTTTGGATCAGAAAAAGAAAAAATGCAAATGTTAGTTTAATAACATGGAGTTCCTACTGTTGAATTACAAGGGAAGAAAGAAATGTAAATAATCATTAAGCCATCAATTAGTAGTCAGATGGTGGCTTTTACAAAACACACTTCTGTGTTAAAAATTTAGGTAAAACGTAAAGGATTTCAATATTACTTACAAAAAATAAATACAGAAGAATTATATAAAAATCCATCGTGCATACTTAATAAATTATAGACTTTGGCAAAATAGATAGCTATATATTTTCTTTTTGATTTTATCACAGTGTGAAATATAATATAATATAACTCTTTATGCATAATTTTGGAATTATCATCTTATCTCAAGCTTGACTAAAGAGAATATCCTAAGTTCCTTCTACTTGTCAGGTAGGTTATCGGTGCTAGCACCATGTATTTAAGATTAGAAATGTAAACCTATGTATTTATTTAATGAGAGCTGTAACAACTGATGTCTTTATATAAAACACTGCTAATTAGGTGAGCCTATAGCATCGCTTCACCTTTACTGTGTGGGTTTTAAAGAGTTTTATTTCTAATAATAACAGTGATTATATTTTCTTTAATGTCAAATTAAAATACATTTTCTAAGATGCCTAACTGACTTGAGACCGTTAGCTAATTATCAGCTGAAGTAATTAGGGAATAGTCTTTATGTATCTGGAAATTTTCCAAGGAAAATATTTTAAATTATAAACAAAGAGAAAGAAAGTACATGCTCATGGTTTTGGCTTATGTCTTTTTGCCCATAGAAGTATGTATATTTTTTATAACACTCAAATGAAGATAGTACAAATAGATCTAATATGCTTGATAAGATTAGTTCTGTTTATAAAATTCAAATATCAAAGAACTGAGTAGTAGTGTCATTTTAACATTGCTTGGTGTGACACATGCCTACATGCACAGGTTTAAATGCGCTTAAATGCATCTCTTCCCCTTAGCAGAGTCTGGGATGAAGACTTGCATTAAGGACTTTTTTTGGGATGTGGTCCTAGGGAGCAGGTGTGAGGGGTAGGAGGAGTGACTCAGAGGAAGGTAGAAAGCCAGCCCATGGAAGGGGGTCATCGAGGCAGCCACAGCCAGTGCAGTTGCTGCTCAAACTTTCATGACCTTTGGAAGAGATTCCTGAAATGCATTGCAGATGGCAGGGGAGGCATTTTCCAATCCACATCACCCCAGTAGCTCAGGGGTAACCACAGTGGCCATCCTGGGCAAGGCATCAAGCAGTCCAAGGGTGCAGGATGTGGGGATAGCCCATCGGAGCCTGCTGGGAGGGGTGGCCACTGAAGAGGCTCAGGCCTTGCACTGGCATTAGCTAGCAGTGTATGGTGGTGCCACCAGGACCCTGACACAGGTGTGTGGTATGAATGAAGGGAAAGTACTGGGCACAGCCATGCCCACTGTGTCTGGGCCAGCATCTTACATGATTCTCCTCCGTGAGGCACAATTAGTAATTTTTTAGGGCAATTTTGGGCTTACAGAAGAATTGATTGGAAAGTATAGAATTCCCACATATCTCTCCCTGCCCAGGCTCCCTCACATTTCCCTATTATTTACATCTTGTATTAGTGTGGTATGTTTGTTAAAACTGACAAACCAATCCTGATACGATCTAGTGTTCTATACAAATGATGATACTTAACAATAATATATTGTTTCAAATAGCTGGAAGGAAAATATTGCACATTCCCAATGCAAAGAAGTGATGAAATGTTTCAGATGATGGATGCACTAATTACTCTGATCTGATCACTACACATTATATTTATGGGAACATCACTACATACTCCATACATTATTTGTCTTATTTGTATAATTATTATTTATCGATTGAAAAGATAGAATTAAATTGCATTTCAAAAAGATTTTCACCAACACGAGAAAAAAATTTACAAATTTAAAATTTACAAATTTAAAATTTAAAAAGTTACCATTGAATAAAATAAAAATACCAAAAGAAATACAACATTATTATTAACTAAAGGCTGTAGTTTATGTTAGGCTTCTCTCTTTGAGTTGTACATTTGGTGGGTTTTGACAAATATGTCATGACATGTGTCCATTATTATTGTAACATAGGAAATAGTTTCACTGCCCTAAAAGTTCCCTTCTTCTAGTTTTTAGTTTACTTTCTGCTGCTGTTTCCAAGATCTAGCCCCAAACTCACAACCTGACAGAGTTTTTGAATCTCCACCGTCTTTGATTTTGCTAAAACAGCCCCTTGGTGGTGCCTAGACCAATGCACCTGCCCATTGCTGGGGAGACATGCACATGCTAGAAAGATAAGAATCAGGTTGGGCGCAGTGGCTCATGCCTATAATTCCAGTACTTTGGGAGGCCAAGGTGGGC
>NW_012110585.1:3667141-3673531 GCF_000951045.1 Mandrillus leucophaeus | reverse complement strand
CTTTCTATATAGACACAGTAACAGGCTGATCTCTCTTTCTTTTCCCCACAGCAAAGTACCTCTTTATCTTCCTGCAAAGAAAGTCATACAGCTTGTCACTGGTTCCCACCTAAAGAATACCTTCAACCCATGCCAAGCTCTTGTGGCTATCAGGTGGGCTACTGAGTCACTTAAAAATGTTACTATCCATATCTATGTCTGCATTTCCCAAACCTGGAAAATGTAAAACAGAGGGACAGAACTGTCAAAAACCAAACTGGCTAATCTAGTGGGTGGAATTGGAATGTCTTGGTCCTCTCATTCATCTTTTATACTCATCAAAATTCATTCCTCTGCACAAGAAAAACACTGAATCCTTATGAAACAGCTCCTGGCAGGCCTGTGTATCTCAACGCCATATTCCCATGAAAGGACTCCTCTTGGGGTGACCATACGTCCTAGTTTTCTCAGGGCAGTCCTGTTTTTCTTTTCTTTTCTTTTCTTTTTTAAGGCTTGTTTTATTTTAATGGCTGATCTATGTAATCATGGTGGTTAGGACGTACAAAGGGGAAGTTTTTTTTCTTGGTCTCTTCCTCCTTGGACAAAGTCTTGATGATCTCCTTCTTCTTGGCCTGGAGGCACTCTTCACCGAGCTTGCGTGCTTCCTTGGTCTTAAAGCTGCGGGCCTCAGCCTGGTCAGCCAGGAGCTTCTTGTGGGCCTTGCCTGCCTTCAGCTTGTGATTGTGTTCCGTGAGAATCTGCTTGTTTGTGAACACATTCCCCTGCACCTTCAGGTACAGGCTGTAATACATGTGGTGATCAATCTTCTTCGATTCACGATATCTTCCAAGCAACTGGTGCAGAATCCTCATTCTCCTCATCCAAGTGATCTTCTCTGGCATTTGGGCATTGGCTGTACCCTTGAGCTAACCTGTGCCTGTGTGCCTGCCCTTCTGGCGGGCTAAGGTACTTTTCTGGCATCCAGCCCGAGAATGGACAGTCACAGGCTTGTGGATGATCAGCCCAACTTTGATCAGCTTCCGGATCTGCTGATGGGAGTTGGCGTTGATGATTTCGCTGGTCTCACTGGGGTCAAGCCAGACCTTCTTGCTACCGTGGAGGGCACTCGTGGTGAGCCTCTTCTGAAGCCTGAATATCCTCATGGCTTTGGCCACAGCAGTGACAAAGCTCAGTGCTGGTTTACGTTTGTAGTCCCAGTGTACCTGTTCATACTCACCCTCTCCTGCTTCCCTCACTCTCTAAAGTATTCCAATTGGCTGATAAATTATATGGTCACTCTAAGTTGTCACATTCTGATATTTCTACTTTTATAAAAAAAATCCAGACTGCATTGTCCAGTGTTTTCATCAGCAAGTCATCACTTGCTTGTACCTGACTCCACTGAAGGCTGGAGCCATGAAGGACAAACCCATGATGAGGAAAACCAGCATTTAAATCCCAGTGAAAGGACTCTTGTTTTGTGTCCTCCTTATCAGCCACTGCAGCGATTCCACTGTAGAACCTGAGGTGCCCCAATTTATACAAAATAATTTGTATTTGGGGATCCAAATTAATTTTGTATCCCAAAAGGAACACCTTTGAAGGGTACCACCTACAGGGTTTTTTGTTTGTTTGCTTTTTCTTTTTGTTTTTTGTTTGGAGTCAGGTTTTCTCTCTGTCACCCAGGCTGGAGTGCAATAGTGAGACCATACTCATTACCACCTCCAATTCCTAGGCTCATGTGATCCTCCAGCCTCAGCTTCCTGAGTAGCTCAAACTACAGGCATCCACAGCTACGCCCAGTTAGTTTTTAATTTTTTTGTGGGAATGGAGTCTTGCTATGGTGCTCAGGCTGGTCTCAAACTCCTGGCCTCAAGTGATCCTCCTGCCTTGGCCTCCCAAGTTGCTGGGACTACAGGCATGAGCCCCCACTCCCAGCTTTTAGGTTCTTTAAAAACAACGTTTTTCAAGATGATTTCAGTCACGATGCAAGCATATGATTTACCAAGATCATCCAGAACAGAACTGTTTTAGGTTATGATCAATCTAGCAGAAGAGATACACGAGTTGTTATTCATTTAGGGCTGTTTCTATTCTAAATATTCTATCTGTTTCTACTATCATGATACTCCATCATTTATATTCACTCCTACTTCTGATCATATATGTGTTGCCTCAAATTGGGATGCCCATCTATAGATAAGCATTTATAAAAAGTGGGCATTAAGTTTCCATGCTACATTTTGTACATGATATTGGGACCCTGATAAAGTACATTTCACTGGCAATTTCAGCAAAGACTATGGATGTATATTTTTAAGGGATGACTCTTCAAGTTTTCTACAGGACACAGTACAAGCCTTTGTGTATAACTACAAAATCAAACAGTTATATTTTACCTTTTACGACATTGGCCTTGACAGCCATACAACTAGAGACTATTAAGGTTAAGAATTCTGCATGTGTCCTGCAGCTAATAAAAGGTAGAACCAGAATTTGATTCAGTTCTGTCTGGCTCCCAAATCTACCATCTATGGGCTAAACATTCCTTCTATTAGTTTTTATAGAATATGATTTTTAATTTTTAATTGACAAATAAAAGTTGTACATATTCATGGGGTACATAGTGATGCTTCTATACATGTAATGTGTAGTGATCAGGTCCGGGTAATTAGCATATCCGTCATCTCAAACATTTATCATTTATTTGTATTGGGAATGTTCAATATCCTCCTTTGAGCTATTTGAAACTATGTATTGTTGAGGATGTAATTTGGAATGCCTTTGCCATCCTGGTCCCTATGGTCAAGAGGTACTTGAATAACCTCTGACTGTTTCAGTGCAAAGTGCAGGACTGACAGGGCTGCCCCATGGGGGTCTCAGGCAGAGCACACCAGCCCCCTGTCCAGCCACCCCATGCAGCCTGAGATCATGGGGTGTTTCTGCAGGTCCATCGATCCCCCTGTGAGCTTCACACCATTTTGTAGCTTCCAAGTGTTTGCTAGTTGTGCAGCTGCTGTGAAGCAGTTTCTTCCTCGTCCTGTACTCACTTGGGCTTTTGCCCCAAGGGCAGCCTTAGCACCCCTGCTAAGCTTCATCTTAGTCATTTAGCCCAGCATATTGACTGTCGAGATCTTGTGGGAGCTTCATTCCATCATCAGTCACCCTCAATTCTACCACCTCTGTCAATTTCACCAACACAGATATTGTATGGCGTTATCCATTCATTCATTGTTGGACTCCTCTTTCCTGGACTCTGCTATGGGCCATCACTATTCTAGGCCCGGGGGGACACAGCAGTGAGCAAGGCAAAGGCCATGCCTGCATGGAGTGCACATTTCACTGCAGGAGACAAGTAATGAGTGGATAAACGGGTGGTTAAGATAATCCCAGGCACTGATGAAACTCATGAAGAAAAGTAAGGTGTGCTATGGGGTTGGAGGGATGTGCTATTTTAATAGGGTGGCCAAAGGCAGTGAGGATTGAGCAGAGTCCTTAGTTAAATGTGGGAATGAGCCGTGCAATGCCCAGGGAGAAGAGCCTGTGAAGGGAACACAGAGTGACTGCAAGGGGCCCAGGGCAGAAACATGCTGGGCTCGTAAGAGAGGAGGGGCCCTGTGGCTGGAGTGTGAGGCCCGCTCCACTGAAGAAGGAATTTGGATTGTATTCTGAGTGAGGGCTGAGAGCAGATATGTCACATAGTCTGACTGATTTTTTGGGGGTATGTGGCAAACACACACATAACATAAAATTTGCCATTTTAACCATTTTTTCAGTGTATGTGGCATTAAGGACAACCACACTGCTGTGCAGCCGCCACTGCCATCATCTCCAGAACTCTTTCATCTTCCCAAACTGAAACTCTGTTTTCATTAAACACCAACTCCCACTCACCTCTCCCCAGTCCCTGGCAACCCCTCTTCTACTTTCTGTCTCTATGGATTTGACTACTCTGGTGCTGAATGTTAGTGGAATTATACAGTGTTATCCTTTGGTGTGTGGCTTATTCCACTTAACATAATGTCCTTGAGATGTATCCATGTTGTAGCTTTTGTCAGGATTTCCTTCCTTTTTAAGGCTGAATAATACTCCATTGTATGGAGGGACCACACTTTGTATATCCATTCATCCATTGATAGACACCTGGGTTGCTTCCACCTTTTGGCTATTATGGAAAATGCTGCTGTGAACACGAGTATGCAAATGTCTCTTTGAGACTCTGCTTTCAGTTCTTTGGAGTATCTCCCCAGTAATGGAATTGCTGGATTTTATGGTAATTCTATGTTTAATTTTTTGAGGAACTACCATACTGCTTTTTGCAGAGGCTGAACCATTCTGCCTTCCCACTAACAGTGCATAAGGGTTCCAATTTCTCCACATGCTCAACAACACACAGTATTTCCATTTTTTTGGGTAGTAGGCATCATAATGATATGTGAAGATGTGAGGTGATACCTGATTTTGATGTGCATTTCCATAGTGATTCGTTATATTAAGCATTTTTTAATATGCTTATTGGTCATTTGAATGTCTTCTTTGGAGAAATGTCTGTTTAAGTCCTTTGTCCATTTTTTAAACGGAATTGTTGGTTTTGTGTTTTTGAGTTGTAAGTGTTCTTTATATACACTAAATAATAACCCCTTATCAGATATATGATTTGTAAATATGTTCTCCCATCCCATGAGTTGACTTGTTGAGTTTTTTCTGTTGATTGTGTACTTTGATGCAGAAAAGTTTTACATTTTGATGTAGTAAAATTTACTCATTTGGTCTTGTGTTGCTTGACTTTCAGTGTGATCATCCAGAAGTCATTGCCAAGCAATATCATAAAGACATTATTTTGCTGTATGTTTTCTTATAAAAGTTTTATCATTTTAGTTTTTATATTTTGTCTTTGATCTATTTTGAATTAATTTTTGTGTGTGGTATGAGATAAGAGTTCAACTTCATTCTTTTCCATATGGATATCCAGTTTTCCCAGCACCATTTCTTGAAAAGACCATCCTTTCCCCACTGAATGGTCTTGGCACCCTTGTGAAATAGTATTTGACCATCCACACAAATGTTCATTTCTGGGCTCTCTATTTTATTCCGTTAATCTATATGTCTGTCTTTATGCCAGCACCCCATTGTTTTGATTGCTGTGGCTTTGTAGTAAGCTTTGAAATGAGGAAATGTGAGACCTCCAACTTTGTTCCTCTTTTTTGAGATTATTTTGGCTATTTAGGGTTCATTGAGATTCTATATGAATTTTAGAATAGATTTTTTTATTTCTGACAAAAACAATGCTGGAATTTCGGGAGAGATTGCATTAAGTCTGTAGATTGCTGTGGGTAGTATGACAGCTTAGCAATATTACGTCTTCCAATTCATGAACATGGGATGTTTTTCCATTTTTCTGTGTGTGTCTTTTTATGTCTTTCAGCAATATTTTGTAGTTTTTAGTGTACAAGCCTTTTGCCTCCTAAGTTTTATTCCTGAATATTATTTTCTTTCTGCTACTATTACAAATAGGATTGTTGTCTTAATTTCCTTTTTGGATTGTTCATTGTTGGTGTATAGAAATGCACTGATTTTTGTGTGATGATTTTGTATCCTGCAATTTGCTAAATTCATTTACTAGTTCTAACAGGTTTTTTTTGTTGTTGTGGTTGAATCTTTAGGGTTTTCTACCTATAAGATCATGTCACCTTCACATGTAAACAGGGATAAACTTACTTCCTTTTTTTAATTTGCCTTTTTTTTTTTTTTTTTTTTCCTAATTGCTATGGCTACAATTTCCAGTACTGTGTTGAATCGAAGTGGCAAGAGTGGGCATCCTTGTCTCATTCCTGATCTTAGAGGATCTGGTTGACAGTTTAGAGGCTGTTTCTGGCTGCCTGTGGAGAACAGTCTGGGAGGTAGCAGCGTTGAGGGGCCTGTACAGGTGAGGGACAGTGGGGCTTGGGCTAGGGTGTTGGTGGTGGAGTGAGCAGAGGTCAGTGGTGGAGTTTATTCCGGGTAAAATAAGGTGTGCTGATGAAATAGATGTAAAGTTTTAAAGTTCTTCCTCTTCTAGGTAGGCTTGCCAGCTTACATTGGTCAACTGGGGAAAAATTCTGTTCTAACTAACTCCTCTCATAGTAAAGCTGCTCTTCCTCAGGGCTGCTCACTGAAATGGCTGAAAATAGGACCAACATGCCAACATAGAGAAATAAGGATCTGTATATGGGGGAGGGGGTACACCATCTCCCTACACGCCAACATAGATAAATAAGGGTCTGTATGTGGGGATGGGGTATGCCATCTCCGTACCCACCAACATAAAGAAATAAGGATCTGTATGTGGGGGAGGGGGTACACCATCTCCCTACACGCCAACATAGAGAAATAAGGATCTGTATGTGGGGAGGGGGTACACCATCTCCCTAC
>NW_012110585.1:3660002-3666941 GCF_000951045.1 Mandrillus leucophaeus | reverse complement strand
GAGAAATAAGGATCTGTATGTGGGGAGGGGGTACACCATCTCCCTACACGCCAACATGGAGAAACAAGGATCTGTATATGGGGGAGGGGGTACACCATCTCCCTAGCACCCCTTCCTTGAACACAGGTGCCAGGTAAGGGTCCAGCTCAGTCTCCCATTCAGTGTTGGATAGAAGCTGATGGCAGTGTGCAGGAGGGAGGTTTCCTGCGGAGCAGCACTGGCCCGAAGGGAGAAGAGGGGCTTCCTTAGCAGTGACAGGGAGCACAGGCTGTTGCAGCACAGACTGCATCCCCCCAGCTACGTGCAGATGAGCAAGAACATCCCAGGTGGGGCCTAGTCCGCTGCCCACTGGCCAAAGTGCACAGTCTACTTCCCTAGTCACAGGCAGGCTGGAACCCACGGACTGCACCTGGGACTGAGGGGAGAAGACCAGAGCTGCTTTTGGATGTGGATGAGAGCAGAGGACAGGACCAAGGACAGGGTCACTGCTCTAATCTAAGGGGAGGTGCAGCAGGCTAATCAGCCTGGGATCCAAGCGGTCTCAACACAGAGCCTCCTCAGCCTTTACGAGGAAGAATCTGCAATTTGCTTCAACTTTCTAGGCTACTGTTTCTTGATCTTCTAGAGAGGCTCAACAGCAGAAGAGACAACACAACACAGCACAGTACTGTGTGAGGCGTGCCTGAGGCCGCACAGTGGCTGAGGCCATGACTTCTGCAGCCTGACCACCTGGCTTTGAATCATAGCTCTGCTACCAACCAGCTGTGACCAGGGGAAGTTACTGAATCTCACGATGCCTCCATTCCCTCATCTGAAAATTGGGGATGGTGATAACAATACTGTCTGCTTTATACTTAAGATTTGGGAGAGGAGAAGAAGAAGGGAAAATTGGGAGTCATTGTTTAATGGGTACAGAGTTTTAGTTTTGTAAGGTGAAGAGTTCTGGAGATGGGTGGTGGTGACGGTTGTGCAACAGTGGGAATGTACTGAAGACCGTGACACTGTACACTGAGAAATGGTTAAGATAGTAAATGTCACTTTATGTGTAGTTTACCACAATTTTAATTTGAAAACTTAGAACTTAAAAAAGGAGGCCGGGTGCGGTGGCTCATGCCTATAATCCCAGCACTTTGGGAGGCCGAGGCGGGCGGATCAGGAGGTGAGAAGATCAAGACCATCCTGGCTAACACGGCGAAACCTCATCTCTACTAAAAATACAAAAATTAGCTGGGTGTGGTGGTGGCGCCTGTAGTCCCAGCTACTCGGGAGGCTGAGGCAGGAGAATGGCGGGAACCCAGGAGGCAGAGCTTGCAGTGAGCTGAGATCCGGCCACTGTACTCCAGCCTGGGCGACAGAGCGAGACTCTGTCTCTCAAAAACAAAAAAACAAAAACAAAAACAAAACAAAAAACAAGGATTTGGGGGTTGGGGGACGAATAAGCTCATCTCTTTCTTTCTTTTTTTTTTTTCTTTCTTTCTTTTTTTTTTTTTTTTTTTTTTTTGAGACGGAGTCTTGCTGTGTTGCCAGGCTGGAGTGCAGTGGTGTGATCTTGGCTCACTGCAATCTCCGACTCCCTGGTCCAAACGATTCTTCCGCCTCAGCCTCTCGAGTATCTGGGACTACAGGCATGTGCCACCACGCCCAGCTAATTTTTGTATTTTTAGTAGAAACGGGGTTTCACCATCTTGGCCAGGATGGTCTTGATTTCCTGACCTCCTGATCTGCCCACCTCGGCCTCTCAAAATGCTGGGATTACAGGCGTGAGCCACCGCGCCCGGCCGAATGAGCTCATTTCTGTACATGCCTGGAAGAATGCCTGGTGCTCCAAGATACAAAGAGGGCTGGCTCCTTGTACCATTAGCTGGGTGACGTTTTTGCAACTTGCTTGAAGTTACTGCAAGAATTAGAAATAAAGTAGACAGAACAGTTTGATGTGGTGTGTAATTCTACTCTTAATAAATGGTAAGAATTGTTACTAGCTTGGTAGCTATTGGGGGAATGGAGTTGGCTATGCTGCTAGAAACATGTACTATGGATAGGAAAGAATGTTGTTGCTTTCCCTCACCCCTCTAATTTGGGAGTGGGAACGTGAAAACCTGCAACAATGCAAAGGAGAAGGGAATAGAAAAGTTGTCAGTTTATGTTGCTGGATAATAACTGACCAAGTTCCATGGGAGGGTAGCTCGTGCATTCTTGAAACATAGGTCTGGGTGTAATAACATGCATATATCATGGTGTGGTCATAGCCAGAACACATTCAAAGCAAGGCTTTCAATGGAATTTCCCTTCCCTGAGCCTGCCCCTTCGTCTAGGAGATACACAGATTGAACCTTCCTCCAGCTCGTAGACCAAAGTTGGTATTTGTAAAGTGCTCCGAGATCTTCCCAAATAGGGCCTCCTTAAATAAAAGGTCTGCAAGTGCGCAGGAGTGGAAGAGACAGGGCTTGGAGGGCTTAGGAATCCAGGGGCATTGCGTATGCTCAGGAGAGCAGCCAATCCCATCTGCCCACGACTAGGGTTCTTCTCAGTGCATCACTGGGGGCTCTCCCAGGGCAGTCGGCCTTCCTTTCTTGGATGTGCAAAACAACTTAGTTGGGATTTAAGACAAAAGTAGACCTAGAATAGTTGACACCTGGAGTGGATAATTTTTAACATCCTCCCCATGCAACAAAATTATTTTTATAATGATAATCATGCAATCAGTAGTAATCATTGTTTTCTTGAGTCAGTCTGTAGTTTCTTCATTTTTTAAAATTGACCTGCTGGACAATCTCTAGTTTCAAAACACAATTTAAAGAAAGAGTACATTTTAATTTTAATATTATGCAAATTTAGGAGCACATCACATATGAACTAAATTTGCACATTGGCGGTAAAAAATTAATCTCATGGCTCTCTGTCTGTTTTGATTTTAAAGTTTAAACACAAATTTAAAATTTTTTATCACATAAAATGACAAAAGTAAAATAACCCAAGATCTGCTTCTTTCATCATTACGATCAGGGTTATCATGGTTTGTTTTGAATTTACCTATTTAAATGTAGGGGTTGGAGACAGTTGTAGCTCAAGGTGCAATCACGGGCTGGCACTGTGTGTGAACAGATGAGAACAAAACGCACGTGGCTGAGTCCACTGGGAAGATGCTTCTGTGCCACAGGGAGATCTCAGAATTAACTTCCAGATATATTAAAACTATTAATGGTAAGTAAGAAATCTATCAAATTGAAGCTTACACATATATATTGCTAAAATACAATCATACTTGCAGAAATTATTTGGAACTTTGAACAGCAAAAGTCTTTTTTTTGCAGGACAGTATTTTATCACTGATGTTATTTAGAGTTGCAAGCACACGGTGATATCACAAGCAAACTGACTTTTAGTCAGCTGTGTTATCGTGTTTAAATTCTCTACAAACGACACATCCCTGGCTGCCTGCTCCAGGGGCAGGCGGCCCCTGCAGCTCTGTCTTGTGTATGCAGCTGGTTTAAAGCCATTGGCAACATTACAGTTACACTGTCTACGCACCTGTAAGAAATGTTGTAATTTAAACTAACAGTCTTGAAGTTGAGCGTCTTTATTTTAGGTGTAGGACTTCTCAAGGGTGAAGAGGAAAGCAAATGGAAAGTCTGCCAAGTCTTTTCTCTGACATCAATGCTTAGGATCTTGAGAGCATGTTTTGCAAAGCGGGTGTTTGGGGCGGGGGGGAATTTGGACCACAGCTTTTCCAAGTTTCAGGCTAGTGTTTGGCACCCTCTAGTGGACAATTTGAAAAGAGAACGATCCGATACTGTATAAAAAATGAAGTTTATCATATAGCTTGTTCATTATTTATTAAGTACCATGCACTGAGCTAAGTCCTTTGTGTGCAATATCTAATCCTTACAACTACTGGTACGTTAGGAATATGAGTTCAGCATTACTAATTATAGAATTAGCTCAGAGAGGTCAAGTAAATTGACCACAGCCACACAGCAAGGGGTGGAGCTGCTAGTCTTGCCTCACTTCAGAGACATATGGAGTGAGCATCCTTGGCATATGTAGCACAATATTTCAAGTTCCTGACCCCCGTGGACACACTACCAGCCTCACACCTCAGAGCCTGGGGGCTTGAGGAGTGCCCACCCCGAACAATACTTCCAGAATTATAGTTACTCGCACAATTCTGAGAGTAAGATCCAAAAGTAAATTTTTGATTTTTCCCGTAAAGGTTGTGATTTGCTCTCAAAAGTAAACGACCTCGGCTTGGTTTGTCATATTTCCTTCTTAGATTCATGTCCCCTTTGTGTCTTATGTTCTGGTCAGGTCACGGCAATGGCCTACAATAGTAACTCCCAGACTTTAAAGCATATTGGCAATCTCCTTTATCTGTGACTCCCCAGAGATCTTAGAATCAAAGTGAGTTCGTTCTGGGAGTGCTTTGTGAGTTATCCGATTTAGCGGTTTGTCAACATGGACCTCTTGAAAATCTTTGAAGGAAGTTTTGGTTGCCATGATGATTGGAGGGCACTAATGATGTTTAGTCAGGGGGACACTGGCTGTCCTGCAATGCCCAGGACAGGTCACGCAAGGAGAAATTGACCCAGGACTGGTAAGACATTCCAACGTCCTGCTGGACATGCTGAGACAGAATGCATGCTTCAACCTGTGGTGGGATTTCAAGTTCAGAGATGCATTTGCTGTGATGTGTCATTATTACTGCCACATCCCATGTTATAACAGAGAATTGTTTCCACACTGCACTCAAAATAAGGCCTGGCTGATTTGCCAGAATATCCAACTTCCTAATTTTCCTCCATGATCTATAACATATGTTGGTATCATATGCCTACTCAAATGAAGGAATTTTCCTCTCTGTCCGATCTATGGAAATCCAATCAGCTCTGTTAGCAAATACTGGTTTTTGTCCCTCTGTCCAGCTGTTCCTCTGCTTCCTTGTTCTCTCTCATTCTAGAAAGTTTCTCCTGACCTTCTGACTTTTCTTAAACCCAAGCTTATTTATTATATGTAGGGCCAAGAAGCCATTCTCTTACGTCTGGCAGTGTAGTTCTACATGTTTTAAACTATTGTTTATTACTAGAAAATCTGAGGTATTGTAAGGCCATCAGAGCAGGCGACAATTGCCATTGAACGGAGAGTTTGTTACTCACAGTTCCCAGAAGGGGGCGCACCATGCCCCAGTGGCCTGCATGGCAAAGCACTGGCCTTGGGCATGAAGCAGAGAGAGGAGGGGCTCTGGAGCACAGGGGCTGCCCTTAGTTGTCTGGTACCTGGCCCTGGGATGGTGAGGACAGGTGGATAGTAGCCTGGAGTGTGAGAGGGGATGAAGAAGGTAGTTAAACTATGAGATCTGAATGGGTTGGTTTGCATTTGAAAAGTAGGCTTGTGGGCAAGTTGTTTGCTGTTGCTAGGAATTGGCCAACCCTGGTGTGAGGTAGCACCCCCTTTGGGGTAAGCAAGGTATGTTCGTCCATTCTCACACTGCTATTCTCACAGAACTACCTGAGACTGGTAATTTACGAAGAAAACAGGTTTAATTGACTCACAGTTCTGCGGACTTATTAGGAAGCATGGGTAGAAGGCCTCAGGAAACTTATAATCACGGTGGAAGGCGAAGGGAAAGCATGTCTTACCATAGTGGGAGCAGGGGAGAGAGAGAGAGTGAAGAAGGAAGTGCCACACTCTTTTAAACTGTCAGATCTCGTGAGAACTCACTCACTATCATGAGAACAGCAAAGGGGAAACCTGCTACCGTGATCCAATCACCTCCCACCAGGGTCCTACCCTGACATGTGGGGATTACAATTTGACATGAGACTTAGTGGGGACACAGAGCCAAACCATATCACAAGGCCCAAGTGTCAAAGCATCACAATTCAGAAAATAGAAGACATGGTTAATATACTGCCCAAGTATTCACATACTGAAATACATATTATTGTATTATAACCTACTTTTACTTCAACTTTTGATTTATTTTTAAAAAAATTTTATTTTTGAGACAGGGTCTTGCTCTATCACCCAGGCTGGAGGGCAGTGGTGCAATTTCAGCTCACTGCAGCCTCAACCTCCTGGGTTCCAATGATCCTCCCACCTCAGCCTCCTGAGTAGCTGGGACTACAGGTATGCATCGCCCCACCCAGCCAGCTTTCTTATTTTTAGAAGAGATGGGGTTTTGCCATCTTGCCTGGTGTGTATTCAAACTCCTGGGCTCAAGTGATCCACTCACCTTGGCCTCCCAAAGTTCTGGGATTATAGACGTGAGCCACCACACACAACCAAGGGTTTCCTTTTCTTTCTTCCTGAGATAAAGCATTTTGGGTGTGAAGGTGGGAGAAGGAAAAGGAGGAAAACTAAGTGCTCTCTTCTTTAGGAAAATCCACCCTAGAGGGAGCTGATTTTAAATCAGTCAATCTACCCATAACAGAATCTAGCATCATCATGAGTTCTTATTGGAAAGTTTGCAGATTACAGCCTGCCCTCACTGATTTACTGGGTCATTGGCCTTGCATAGTATTCATGAGTCCTCTTCCTCAGCTCATTGACTCATGCCATTGATAGTGGACTAATTTGGGGCAAAGATCAGAAGACTGAAAGTGTGTGTTTCAGGATGTGTGTAGCATAATATTTCAAAATTAAGTAAAACAATAGTTAATATTTCTTGTGTGCCTCAGCCTCCCAAAGTCCTGGGATCACAAGCATGAAAGCATGAGCCACCAGACCTGGCCTTATTTTAAATTTTTATCTATCCATTTATTTATTATAGAGACGGGGTCTCATTCTGTTGCTCAGACTGGAGTGCAGTAGTATGATTTTTTTTTTTTTTTTTTTTTTTTTTTTTTTTTCGCTTAGTCGCCCAGGCTGGAGTGCAATGGCGCGATCTCGGCTCACTGCAAGCTCCGCCTCCCGGGTTCACGCCATTCTCCTGCCTCAGCCTCC
>NW_012110585.1:3649024-3659952 GCF_000951045.1 Mandrillus leucophaeus | reverse complement strand
CGTGTTAGCCAGGATGGTCTCGATCTCCTGACCTCGTGATCTGCCCGCCTCGGCCTCCCAAAGTGCTGGGATTACAGGCGTGAGCCACCGTGCCCGGCCAGTAGTATGATTATGGCTGACTGCAGCCTCGAACTCCTGGGCTCCAGCAATCTTCCCACCTCAGTCTCCCAAGTAGCTGGGACAACAGGTGTGCACCACCACATCCAACTATTTTTTTAGTTTTGTAGAGATGAGGTCTCACTATGTTGCCCAGGCTGATCTAGAAGTCCTGGGTTCAAGTAATCCTCCTGCTTCAGCCTCTTGAAGTGCTAGGATTACAGGTTTGAGTCACCATGCCTGCCCTCAGCTTCCCATTTAAATTACAAGTAGGGCATCAGAGTCGTCTTTAAAAATGATGCCTGTTAGTAGTCATGTCTATGGCTTTTATTTTAGAATGGCAAAGACAGAGGATGTTACAAACATCTATTACAAAATGGGGTACATGGTCTGCTAAAACTGGGAGCCGCTGATGCTTTACAGATGAGCAAACTGAGGCCTGGGGAGCCCACATGACTCTCCCAGGGACACACAGTGGGTTAGTGAAAGGATTGGATGCAGGGCTGGTTCCAGGCCCAATCTCCTGTATCCCAATACTTTCTTTGGCATCAGGCAGCCCCTTAGATAAGTAAAAATTCCAAAAAACCATCTTAACATGCTCTGTGAATACATTTGATGAATACCCAGGATAGTGCCCTGCAGACGAAGGCCAACCACAATGATCTGATGGATGGCAGCTGCAACATGCCAATGACATAGAGTTTGTGTTCCATCTTTTGGTTCAACTTAGTCAGGACACTCTTCATTTGTTCCCTAAATCCATCTGCCTCTCCATTACCTCTTGTGCTTCTTCATCAGTCAGATAGCGGCAGTGGTTTTTCTCTGCTTTTTCTATCCTCTGAAGATCCCAACTTCTCCATAAAGGCTTTCCTGATTAACTAGCAGCGAGATCGTCATTCTCTTCCACGTACTTCACCTGGGCCTGTGGATGCCTGTGCTTCTCGTTTCCACGGGCTTGAGAAGCCACTGGGGACTCCGGGAAGATGTAGGCTTCATGTGTCTACAAGTCCCCAGGAGGTGCTGGAGCTACTGGGATGGAGACCATATTCAAAAAGCAAAACTCTCAGACTAAACCGATGGTTCCCAAACCAGGTTTCTCATCACAGGGACCTGGGCAACTTTTGAAAAATAGCCTCCCGAGCCGCACACCAGACCCATCCTATAGGAATCTCTGAAAGCAGAGCCCTAGAAGGGGATTTCTAGAAGCACTCCAGACAATTCTGAAGGCACTCTCCCAAACACCAGCCTCTGACCTAATGCGTAGGTGCACTGCAAGGCGTTATAATAACTTAATTTGAAATTCGCCCCCAGAAGTAAGCACTGTGCAGACTGTTGCTAACCTAGACTCATAGTGACATGTTTTCATGCTTAGGCCAGACTCCAGGAACTGTGCTTTCTCAATTACAGAACCAAGGCAGATGGGCAAATGATCTACAACCATCTTGTGATGTTAACGTCTTATATACATGTACTTATACATCTCCTAAGATGATCGTAGTAGTTTCCAGAAGCCCAAATTAAGGCATTTTACTGCAACAAGATTTAAAAACTAGGGCTTTGACGTCTATTTTATGAGAAGTTCGTATTTGCATAATTAGGAGTGTCCTGCACTTTCTTGGGCAGCGTGTGTCAGTCAACAGCTGCAAGTCATTCTGGCTCCTTGCCCAATCGAAGAGAGAGCATTGCTTAAATCAGTCTCTGCCCTACCTCCAGAGAATGTGATAGAAGGCGAGTGAGAGACTAACAGCAGAGGCGAATCCCCAAATTAGATGCCCTTCCAAGCTACAAAAACACTTTAACAATTTTTCCAAAATATCACAGCAGAGCATCACAGAGATGAGCTGAGCCACCTGCAGACACAGTTTCTCCAATGTGACCAAGAAACGACATCTGGGTCCCTGATGGAAGATGCACGCAGGCTGCTGAGAAAACTCTGGAGATGCCTCTGATAGGAACAAGAAGTTCCAGAAGGCAGAGTCTTCCCTCCTCCCCAGCCTGCCTCGTGGGCAGAGATGTGCTGTGTCTTCAGGCCCACATGTTTCCCCAAAGAAATGCTCCCCCTGTTTGAGAAGACAAGTGAATGTTGCTCAGGTTGGGGGCAGGGGTTATGGGCTCAGCTTGACCCTAAGTGCCATCAGGTAGGGCCAGGTGTGTCTTGGTTCCCCCCCATCTCCCCAGCACCCCCTACCGTGCCTCGCTCACAGCGCCCACTCAGGGAACACTTGCTGACTGATGACCAGCTACATAGTGGGATGCTTTTAAGCTCTGGAAGTGCCTTAGCTGATACGCTGCCCAGCTACCCTGGATTAACCGAGAGGGCAAAAGGTTGAGTAATGATGTCGGGCAAGGTGTTTGGTTAGTTTTCCACATTCTTCTGGAGTTAAGTCTTCACAGTGAGGTGTAGTTTTTGTGTGATGTCATATTAAGTAAGGCTTTTTATTCTGAGGTTTGGCCGTCTCGGGGACTTGCTGATGCTGAAGGGACTGCCCCACCCAGGGTTAGCCAATTCTTAGTGGAAGCAAAGAGCTCTTCTGTGAGAACGCCTTTCACATGCGAACCAACCCACCTAGACCCCACCTCCCAACCACCTCCTTTGTGGGGCTTCTGCACTCTGGGCCACCACCACTTCAGGGCTAGGATCCAGGCAACTAGGAACAGCCCTTATGCCCCAGAGCCCACTGAAAGGATTCACACTAGCCAATCCTGAGCCTGCTCACCTGCCTCACCCATTCTTTCCTGCAGAAGTCGCAGTAAAGGCTCTTACCCACACTTCTCCTCTCTACCTTTGCCTCCTGGTCAACCCCAGTGCTTCTCCATGTGTCCCCTACTCCCACCATCACATGGTGTGGCATGCCTTGCCCCTTCTCTTAGGAACTGTGATAACGAACTATCTTTTCAATGGCAGTTGTCTTCTGAATCATGTCGAAACCTACATTTCACGATAGACATATTGTCAAGAACCAGGATACCAGATATTTGTGTTTAAGTATAGGTCCCAGGACCATTTCCATTATCTAGAAGGAATATTTCCTAGGGATAATAAATAGTGTAGCTTATTGAAAGTGTTTAGGTGCCATTGTCAATCAGAGTTCAATCAGAGAAGCAGAGGCACTAGCATATACATCTCACTAGGTACACCACCAGGGTATCTCACGCTTGTATGGCAAAGCAACATTGTAAGAGAGCAATAGTGTTTCCGTCGGCAGCAAAGGGCAGGCTTGTTTACTTGTTTACTGTCTAAAATGATAAAGATAATGTATCCCTCCAGAGCAAAGTTCAGACAAGCTTACTGCCCACCATAAAAGACTTGGGCTTCCAAAGCTTGAGCTTCTTCTCCAGGAAAGTCACCCACTGCCTCTGCAGACAGCACCTGGCTCTTGTCGCATTAGCCTGCAGGAACTGGGACTGGGGAGATGAACACAAATGCTGACACTCGGTTACTGCTATTGCTATGAGCAATGAAGTCCTTTGTCTCTGACCCAGGAGTCTTGTGTCTTCTGCCAGCAACCTTGAAAGTGTGGCAGGCTAACTTCTTAGACTGCAAGTAGGGTGAAATCTCAAACCTTTCACAGCTCTTGATATTTCCTAACCAACACCAGTCTCATGGGTCAGGAAAGAAAGGGGCTTGCTCCTCTCTCTGTCACTGGTCAGTGATAAGGGCCTCCTTAAGGGATCACTCTACATCCACCTCTTGAGGGACAGACATCAGGAGTCCAAGCCAGGAGGCTCATACAAAGGAAGAGCTATTGATGAATGAGCCATGCAGGTCTCGGCAAAACCAGGCAAAAGACGTAACTCCTTTTGAGAAAGCCCCTGTGTTTGTCTGCTGGGGCTGCCATAACAAAATGCTATAGACTGCATAACTTAACAGAAATGTGTTTTCTCACAGCTCTGGAGGCTGGAAGTTCCACATTAAGGTGCCAGCAGATTTGGCTCCTGGTGAGGGCTCTCTTCCTGGCTTACAGACAGCTGCCTTCTTGCTCCATCCTCACGTGGCCTTTCCTTTGTGGGTAAGTGGAGAAAGAGCTCCCTTGTATTTTTTATTCTTCTTGTAAGGACACCAGCCCCATCAGATTAGAGCCTCACTCTTTTTAAACCTTAAATCACTATTCTAAAGGTCCTATCTCCAAACACAGTCACATTAAAGGTTAGAGTTTCAACATATAAATTTGGTAGGGGACACAATTCAGTCCATGGAAGCCCCTATCTGGGGTACCTTCCCCCAATATTTCAATGTAGGCTCTTTCTATTTTCCATAAGTGTCAGCTGGCTGAAAAATAAACAGAGAGAGTACAAAGAGAGGAATTTTATAGCTGGACTTCTGGGGGTGACATCACATATCAGTAAGACTGTGATGCTCACCTGAGCCTCAAATCAGCAAGTTTTTTATTAAGGGTTTCAAAAGGGGAGGTGGTATAATAACAGAGAGTAGGTACAAAGATCACATGCTTCAGAGGGCAAAAAGCAGAACAAAGATTACATGTTTCTGAGGGAACAGGACAAAAGGGCAAAAGCAGAACTACTTATAAGGCTCCAACAAAGATCACGAGGCAAAGGGCAAAAGCAGAACTACTGATAAAGGTCTATGTTCAGTGGTGCACGTATTGTCTTGATAAATAAACAACAGAAAACAGGATTTGAGAGCAGGAAAGCAGCACCGGTCTGACCACAAATTTACCAGGGCGGAGTTTTTCTCCACCCTAGTAAGCCTGAGGGTACTGCAGGAGACCAAGGCATATCTCAGTCCTTATCTCAACTGCATAAGACAGACATCCCAGAGTGGCTGTTTGTAGACCTCCCCCCAGGAATGCATTCCTTCCCCAGGGTATTAATATTAATATTCCTTGCTAGGAAAAGAATTTAGCAATATCTCTCCTACTTGCATGTCCATTTATAAGCTCTCTGCAAGAAGAAAAATATGGCTTTTTTTGCCCAACCCTGCAGGCAGTCAGACCTTATGGTTGTCTTCCCTTGTTCCCTAAAAATCGCTGTTATTCTGTTCTTTTTCAAGGTGCATTGATTTCATATTGTTCAAACACACATGTTTTACAATCAATTTGTACAGTTAACACAATTATCACAGTGGTCCTGAGGTGATGTACATCCTCAGCTTACGAAGATAACAGGATTAAGAGATTAAAGTAAAGACAGGCATAAGAAATTATAAAACTATTATTTGGGAACTGATAAGTGTCCATGAAATATTCACAGTTTATGTTCCTCTGCCATGGCTCCAGCTGGTCCCTCCATTCAGGGTCCCTGACTTCCCACAACAAACCCCCAAATAGCTGTGAGTGAGTTCAATCCCATTCACACTCAACTTAAAAACATGATCAAATATCTACGACCATCCGCTTGGTGAAGGAGGAGCAAAAGGCAAGAAAAAAGGAAGAAGAAAAATGGAGAGAAGGACTTAAAAATTGCAAGCAGCCCTTTGGCTTCCCAGGCAGGTTTATCATGATTTTCTCCATGGTCTTTTGGTGCTCAAGTCAACATCTCATGCCATGGTGTCTTCCTGTGGAAAGCTATTGCCCACTTTGTACCTTGGAGGAAGTGTGGGAAGAACAGGTCATCCAAGCTCCATTCATGTCATCATGTGGAGAAGGTACATAGAGGAAGTGGCCAAGATGGGAGAAGAGCTCTGAGAGCAGGGCTGGTGGGAGTCAAAGCTACAGAAGAAGCTGCTTGGAGTAGAGTATGGAGGTCCTTATTGACAAGCCAGGGAGTCACAAACGTTTGTGTGGGATACTGAGCAGGAAAGCAGCATACTCAGACTTGTGCTCAAGGAAGATTGTGGTTGAAGTATCATGCAGCTGGACCAGAGGGGTGAGGAAAAAGGCAGAGAGAGAAGTTAGGAGTCTAACACAGTAGCTCATGTTACAGGCTGCATGGTGTCTCCCCAAATTCCTGTGTTGAAACCTTGACCCACAGTACCTCAGAATGGGTCTGTATTTGGAAATAGGGATTTTAAAGGATAATTTAGTTAAAATGAGGTTATTGGGATGGGCCCTCATCCAATATGACTTGTGTCCTTATAAAAAGAGATTACATGCCGAGCACAGTGGCTCACACCTGTAATCCCAGCACTTTGGGAGGCTGAGGCGGGTGGATCATGAGGTCAGGAGATTGAGACCATCCTGGCTAACATGGTGAAACCCCGTCTCTACTGAAAATACAAAAAAAATAGCTGGGCATGGTGGTGGGCGCCTGTAGTCCCAGCTACTCGGGAGGCTGAGGCAGGAGAATGGTGTGAACCTGGGAGGCAGAGCTTGCAGTGAGCTGAGATCATGCCACTGCACTCCAGCCTGGGCAACAGAGCAAAGATCCGCGGGAGAAAAAAAAAAAGAAATTATGATACAGCCATGCACAGAGGGATGACTGTGTGGGGACACAGAAGAAAACAGCCATCTGCAAGCCAAGGAGAGGTCTCGGGAGAAACCAACTCTGCTGATGTCTTGAACTTGGACTTCCAGCTTCCACATTGTGAGAAAGAAATTTCTCTTGTTGATAAGCTACCCAGACTGTGGTGTTTCATTATAGCAGCCCAAATGGACTAAGACATCATGTATCTGCCAAAAGAGAAAGAGGAGTGGGTGGATTCCAGGACTGAGGAGAGTCAACTTGGAGAGGTGTCTAAGGGATGCCAGGCAGCCAAAAAAGTACCCTGGGGCCTTGTCAGTAAGACTGGTGGACTAGACAGCAGTGGAGCCTGAGAGGCAACAGGTTAGCGCTCCAAAACTTGTGAGAGGGAGACAGGTGAGAAAAGGGGGACTCAGGATGCAGCATTAATACCAGCAAACACAAGGCTCCTGAGACTGGAGAGAACCTCAGAAGCCATACCGACATCTTTGGTTAGCTGGCTCCAGTCTTGCTTGGAGATGGGGTCAGCAAGGTCCTTCAAAATGCCAATGAACACAGGTCTCTGAGGAGCTCCCATCGCGGGCTCCGAGTCCAGTAGAAAAGAAGTCAGCAAGGCCAATGCATGAAGCCCTTTGATGCATATATGAGATATTTTCTCTACTATGGTAGAAAGGATGTAGTGCATCTGTGCTTTCCAGTATATATCCATGAGTTTTGTTACATTCGACAGACATCTGTTCAGTGCTCTTAAGCACCTGCCAGCCATGGAGTTTCAGATGCATTTCTTAGATAAGCGAGCTTCTTTCCCGTTGCAAATCACAGAGTGACAAAAGCGCAGATCCTTGCTGGGGCTGCAGGCTGCTGGCAGTGTCACCCGAAGGCTGCTTTCTAAGGAAAACATTCTGCTGGGTTTTTTTTGGACAACACGGTTTCATGTGCTCATTTATTTCACACCCATGTTTTAAAAATTATTCTTTTCGGCTGGAAATATATTTTCACCCATGATAATAGATGGAAATTGTGAGCTGGTTACAGTTCCCAAGTGACATTAGCATATGTGCTGAGTTTCCTCTTGAATCCCACCCCTCCTCGCCTTTTTGCTTTTCCGTCTTTGTCTGGTTCTTAGGAGGAAAATTTTAAAAGAACACGCTGCCTGGATAATATATCTCATACTCACCTTCCTTCCTCCAACCTTCTTACCGGAGAAGGTAGAGAAGCTTCAGACTCCAGTCCTTCAACTTTATTCTCTGCCTGTAGGAGCATCCTATTCACACCTGTGCCCTCCTCCCCCTTTTCCTGACTTTGCCTAGCCAGCCCATACCTTCTCCCGCCTGGACAATTACAAAGTCCTTACCTTCTCCAAGAGGCCCTGCAATCTTCAGTGTTTCCTTATAATCCATCATCCACACCGCAAACAGAGGTATCTCTCTAAAATTGTAAACTGGGTTATGCTAAATTCTACTTCATGTTTTGGTGATTCTGTTACCCACATAATACATCCAACCTCCTTACCACTGTATTCGTCTCTCACCTTCCTGCCATTTTACTCCAATACTGCATGTGGTTTCAAGTCATTCTGCTGAGGCACATGGTTCTTTTCTCTTCTCCAAATACCCTTTTCTTCCTTGTACAGCTGGCACACTCCCAGTCACTCTCTGGGTCATGGCTTCAGCGTTGCTTACTCTTGGAAACATCTCAGCCCTCCCAAGCTGAACTGGTCACCTCATCGGAGGCTCCTAGACAAACCCTGGCATGTGCCCCTGAGTGTCTCCAATGTCTGATGCCTTGACGTCTCCTGCTTGACCAAGTACCTGGCTACAAATGCTGACATTCCTCTTCTTTGCAACTCCAGCATGATCCCATTGTGTGGCTCAAAGTAGATTTTTAAAAAATATATTGAGGCCAGGTGCAGTGGCTCATATCTGTAATGTCAGCACTTTGGAAGGCTGAGGTGGGAGGATTGCTTGAGTCAAGAAGTTCAAGACCAGCCTGGGCAACACAGTGAAACCTTGTCTCACAAAAAATTTAAAAAAAAATTAGCCAAGTATGGTGGCACATGCCTATAGTCCCAGCTACTCAGGAGGCTGAGATGAGATGATCACGTGAACCTAGAGTAGTTCATGATTGCAGTGCACTATGACCACACCACTGTACTCCAGCCTGTACTCCTGGATGCCAGAGTAAGACCCTGTCTCAAAAATAAATAAAATAAAATAAAATAAAATAAAATATTTGAATGGCCAAGATACATTGAAATAGTTTAGGTGGCTGATGGCAGTGGTAGGTCCTACTCTCTGCGTTTATTGGAAGGGTCACTCCAATTAAACAAATGTTGATGGAGCACTCATTCTGTGCCAGGTTCTCTCTGAGTACTGAAGGTACCCAGGTGAACAAAACATCATTCCTTCACTGAATGAGCACACACGTGAGCTGTGAAGACCAGCAAGGAATATCACTAGCACAAAACGATAGCTGCTATACTTATAGGAGCAGAATACCATGCCAAAGGCTCCCGACCATAGCTGCACCTCCAAATCTAGGAGTTTTTAAAAAATGTATGTCTTGGTCTGTATTGTTTATCTATTACTGCTTCACAAATTACTCCAAAACTTAGCAGCTTGAATCACAAACCTTTATTATATCACCTAAGTTTTTGAGGGTCTAGAGTGTGGCAGCAGTTCTCCTAGGTGGTATTAGTATTGACACTGGGATTTCTCATGAGATTGCAGTCAAGATGTCAGTAGGGGCTTCTGTTATCTGAAGGCTTGACGGGGGCTAGACCCTGTCGCACAGCTGGCGAGTTGGTGCTGGCTGTTGGCAGAAGACCTCAGTTCCTCACCATGCAGACTTTTCTATAAAGCTTCTTGTGTGTCCTCATGATATGGTGGCTTTCCTCAGAGAGAGAGAGAGAGCAAGATAGAAGCCAAAATGCCATATATGACCTAGATCCAGAAGTCACATTGCATTGTTTCCACAATATCCTACTGGTTACACAGGGTAGCTCTATTTGGTGAGTGAGATTGGCTACACAAGATTGTGAACACTAGGAAGTAAAGATCAGAGGAAGCCATTGGAGGCCGGCTACAGCCTGGCTCTAACCCCAGGGACTGAATTCGGTGTGCCTGGGTAGGGCCCAAGGTTCTGCTTCTTTTGCCTTTTCTTTTCATTATCTTGGCTTTTTAACTTTTTATTAAAATATAATATATATATAGAAAAGTATACAAGTCACAAGTGTTTTCACAAGGTGCATACTTTTTTACAAAAGACACACACCCATGGAATCTATACCCAGATCAAGAAACAGAGCATTGGTCAGGTGCAGTGGCTCATGCCTGTAATCTCAGCACTTTGGGAGGCTAAGGTAGGAGGATCACTTGAGCCCAGGAGTTCAAGGGCAGCCTGGGCAACAAAGTGAGACTCTGTCTTCACAATTTGTTTTTAAATTAGACAAGTGTGATGATGTATGTCTGTAGTCCCAGCTACTCAGCAGGCTGAGGTGGGAGGATTGTTTGTGCCCAGGAAGTTGAGGCTGCAGTGAGCCGTGATCACACCATGCACTCCAGTGTGGATGACAGAGTGAGTCCCTGTCTTAAAAAAAGAAAAAGAAAAAGGAAAAGAACATTGCCAGCTACCACCTCTTCAGGGGCCCCCATTACACTCTCTTCTAATCACTAAACCCTGAAGAGTATGTCTTCATGACTTCTAACAACCTAGAATCGTTTGTCTATTTCAAAACTTTATATAAATGGAATCATATAATATGTACTTATTTGTATCTGGCTTCTTTTCACTTGGTATTACGCTCATAAGAGTTTTCTGTATTGTTATGTGTGGCTATTTTTATTCATTCTCATTGCTACATAGTAGCCCCTGGAGTAAAATACCTGTTCTCTTGTGTACAAGTGTTTGGCTGCTATGACTAATGCAGCTACGGATAGTCATTTAAATGTCTTCCGGTGAATATGTGTTCCTTTTTATGTGGTGTATACACCTAGGAATAGAAATGCCAGGTCATTACAGCAGGCATATGTTCAGCTTTATGGAGACTGTAGAACAGGTTTTCAAAGTAGTCCTACCAATATACACTCCTATCAACAGTGCATGAGAGTTCCAGATCTTCTCCAATACTTAGTATTTTCTGTGTTTTTCATTTTAGTCATTCTGACTGGCATAAAGTGATATCTCATTTTGATTTTAATTTGCATTTCCTGATAACAAATGAAGTTAGCACATTTTCCTAGGTTTATTGGCCATTTGGATGTCCTCTTGAAGTGACTGTTCATATATGTTGCCCATTTTTCTATGGAGTGGCTTGTCTTTTTCTTATAGATGTGTAGGAGTTCTTTATATATTCTGCATAAGAGTTTTTGTTAGATGTACCTATTACAAATATCTCCTCCCATTCTATGGGTCACCTCTGACTCTCTTAATGGTATGGCTACCACCTCGTGCACCCGGGAGGTGGAGCTTGC
>NW_012110585.1:3634957-3648661 GCF_000951045.1 Mandrillus leucophaeus | reverse complement strand
TTTTTTCTAAAATCTGTGTTGTTTTACTTTTAATATTTAGATATGCAGTCCATCAGCAATAGTTGTTTTGTTGGGTGTGAGGTAAGGATCATGATTTTTTTTTCCTTTATATGGAGATCTAATTGATACGAACCCATCTACTGAAAAAATGACCCTTCCCCACTGCACCTCCACATCACCAGTACTGTATTCAGGTGACTACATATGTGTGTGTCTGCTTCTGGGCTCTCCATTCTGTTCCATTGGTCTACTTGTCTGTCCTTGCACCAGTACCATACTGTCTTAACTATTACAGATGTACATAGGTTTTCATTCTGGTGTTATAAGTCCTCCAGTTTTCTTGGAAACCTTTCCCTCCAAATCAGGAATGGTAAGGTTATCCACTGTCATCACTTCCACTCACCATTGTCCAGACAGTTCCGGGACATGCAGTAAGACAAAAGGAAAAGTGGTGTAAGAATTGGAAAGGAAGGAAGAAAACTGTCCATATTTGCAGACAACATGATTGGATAATAAGTAAATTTAGTGAGGCTATCAGATACAAGGTTAATATACAAAAAGCACATGTATTTCTATATATTAGCAAGACATGGAAAAACAGAAATTTCTAAGTAATACCATTTACAATGGCATCAAACGCTACTAACTGGATGTGCAAGGCCTCTCCTACATTGAATACTACAAAAATTTGTTGAGAAATTGTATGGAGGGATATACTATGTTCTTGGACAGAAAGATGTAATATTTAATGTTGTCCTAATCAAAATCCCAGCAAGGTGGGGTGTGTGCATGTATGTGTATGTGTGTGTGTGTGTGTGTCTATGTGTGTATTTGTGTACATCAGAGATAGGAACTCTCCAAGCAGTGGTTAGAATGGAAGCACATCCTTCCCCCTAAAAAAAAAAGAAGAAAAAGAAAAAGAAAAAAGAAAAGAAAGAAGGAGCTAGCTCTGGGAGGGCATTCCATAAAAGGGAAAGTGTTGGCATAACATAATGGATGTTAGCATGTGCACAGCACATCCTAGGAACTTAAATAGCTTGGTCGGAGCTAGGCTGAGTGAGGGTGGTATAATGAGAGATGGGGTGGGGAATGCCAAACAACAGCCAGAATGTTAAAGATTTTAAATACCAGGGATAATTCAAATTAGAGTATGAGCTTTATCCCTGGTTCCTTGGATTGCCCACACAATCCTTTTAAGCAAGGTAATAACATGCTTTGCACATGTTAATTCATAATCTCCATGACTATCCTAACAGGAGGTGTATTATTATCATCCCCATTTCAAAGATGGAGAATCTAAGGCAAAGAGAGGTTAAGAACTTGCCCAACCCAAGGACACAGCTCATCAGAGGGGAGACTTAGAGTTTGATCTGAGGCAGTCTGGCTCTAGGATCTCTATATATGTTAGTCCCCACACTTTGCTGCCTCTGACTATTAAAACTTCATCCAACAGTGAACTTTGGCAACAGTATGAGGGTTGGTTTGAGGCTGTGATGAGAGAAAATACAGGCAGAGAGACTTCTTAGGAAGCAATCAGTGGCAAGTTTCTGAAATCGAGCAATGCCAGTGGGAATGGAGAAGGAGGGATAGAGCTGACCAACGCCACTGAGCTGAGATGACAGATTTGCTAATCGGGGGTCAGGGGACAGGAGGAGGGGAAAAGGGAAGTCAGTGAATAAACCCTGAATAAAGGTGGTAGTTGGCCGAGTGTGGTGGTTCACATCTATAATCCCAGCACTTTGGGAGACTGAGGCAGGCAGATCACTTGAGGCCAAGAGTTCAAGATCAGCCTGGGCAAGATGGCAAAACCCCATCTCTACTAAAAAATACATAAATCAGCCAGGGAGGGTGGTGTGCACCTGTAATCCCAGCTACTCGGGAGGTTCAGGCAGGGGAATTTCTTGAACACAGGAGGCGGAGGTTACGGTGAGCTGAGATCGCATCACTGCACTCCAGCCTAGGTGACAGACCAAGATACATGTGTACTTACACTTAGTGTTGTAGGTATGGAGGCCCTTGCTGTGGGTGTGGGAAAACAGGGTTTTCTATGACAACAGTGCAATAGCTTGAGTGTATATAGTTCTGTTCCCCAAAAGTCCCTAAGTTGTTTCCAAACCATGGCTTCAGCCTCACTTTCTCTGTTGCTCAGGGCTCCATTCCTTCTTCTTTTCTTTGTCTCTGATTCATGTCCCATGTAGAACAGTTCAGTAATTTATTTTTTGGTCTTAGCAAGGCTAATCCATGCCCTCTGGATATCACTGTCCATACCAAGAGGCTTGTCCAAGAAAGTTCATCTCCAAGAGGAACTGCAGCACCAGGTGTTAGGATAATACGTTTGCTGCTCCATTATAGCACGAAGGTCTTTCATTACTTCCTACATTCAACTTCAGAGGGTCCGCCTTCCACCCTGAAGGCTTCCTCTGGTGTCTTCAACTGTGGGGTGTTATAGTCATGTGTTGACTCTGCGTTTTAGTTTGTAAACTGAAACCTTAATACAGCACTCTTTAAATGTTAGAACGGGTGGAATAATCACTTAGAGAGCTTATAAAAATGCAGGGTCCTGGGCTTCCCTCCTAAAAATAATCCTTCTTACTATGCCTGGAGTAGGACCAAGATAGCTCTCTTTTTGACGATTTTTAAAGCTCAGCTTCTGTTCCAGATGGTTTTGAGGAAGGTGGTTCTCACACCACACTGAGAGGCATTGCTGTAGTGGGTGGTGGGGATGCTTCCATCTCCTGTGCAGGAAGCCCTTTCCAACCCCCTGAGTAAGGACCTGGATAAGCACTTGACATAGTGGCTCATTCTGCCACCAACTCTGTGAAACAGACGCTATTATTAACCCATTTCACAGGGAGGAGAGAGTGGCTCAGAACGATCAACCTGCTCCAGGTTTCAGCTCTAGTTCGTTGATTCACTCACTCATTTATGCTCCACCATATGCTAGACCCTATCCTGGGGGCCAGTAGGTAACAGAGGAAAGGTATGAACTTAGAACTCCAAGCCCACATTCTTTACCACCATGGCAAAATGTCTTCCTGAAGCATTGTGATGTGGAGGCCTGGTGCGACTGGGCTGAGGATGTAGGAAATAGGGAGGCCCCATCTGGCTGACCTGTGCTGGCTCCCAGGGATGTACTGTGGGGGCCTGTGGACCTGCAGAGGGCATCCAGGACCAAGCATACACTCTGCAGGTGGAAGGTATGGGGCCACTGGGACCAAGGAAGGCACTGCGACATCAGGAGAGGCAGAAACAGAATCCGCCTGAGCTGGGGGTGCTGAGATTGAAGGAGAGAGTGGAGGTAATGTTAGAGCCACCTACTTTCCCCCAAATTCCTCTTTCTCTTGCTTCTCTTCCTTCCCGAGTCCTCCCTGCCTCCCTCTATTCATCCTCCTTGTTCCTTCTTCAGCCTCCCCTTCTCACACTTCCTTCTCTCTTGATCATCTCTTCTCTCCCTCTCTGGTTACCTGTCCTGGGAGGTCTGGGTCGCTGTGGTAACAGCTGTATCTCCCAGCCCCCGCAGCTCTCCTGCAACTCCCCTCCCCACTGCTGGGGACATTTTAGGAGTCTCTCAGGTCACCCCTGAGTCCCTGGACCAATCATTACAGGTGACAATGCCAACCCTCACCTGAGCCCCACTTGCGTTTGAAGGACCAGGCAGGGAGCTAAGAAGAACAGAGGGAAACGAGGTCTGTGTCTCCAAGACCCCACGGACACAGAATGCAGAAGGTGGGGATGGGTCATGGTATCAAGTGGGAAAATGGTATGAGATTGGTACGAAGGATTCCACCCAAATATCCTCCTATCCCGCCAGTTTTTCTTTTTTTTTTTTGAGACAGAGTCTTGCTCTGTCGCCCAGTCTGGAGGGCGGTGGCCTGATCTCGGCTCACTGCAAGCTCCGCCTCCCAGGTTCACGCCATTCTCCTGCCTCAGCCTCTTGAGTAGGGGAACTACAGGCGCCCACCACCACGCCCGGCTAATTCTTTGTATTTTTAGTAGAGACGGGGATTCACTGTGTTAGCCAGGATGGTCTCGATCTCCTGACCTCGTGACCCACCCACCTCGGCCTCCCAAAGTGCTGGGATTACAGGCGTGAGCCACCGCGCCTGGCCTCCCTCCAGTTTTTCTACGTCCTGACTGTCATTGCCTTGGTCCACTGTTCATCTGGACCCTTGTCCACCTGGATTCCTGCAGGGACCTCCTTTAGACCCTGGGAGTGCATGAGCATCCCTGGAGGACTTGTCAAACATAGATTTGCTGGTGCCACCCCCAGCATTTCGGATCCAGTGGGTCTGGGGCGGGGCCTGAGAATTCACACTTCTAATAATTCCAGGTGCCGCGGCTGCTGCTGGCCCAAGCACCATGCTTAGAGAATCCCTGTCCCAACTGATCTTAGCCCCAGCTCTCACCGTCCTAGACACTACAACACAGTTGCACACCCACTTCCTTCTGAAGCACTAACCTTGAGGCACTTCTGTTGGAATCTCACCAAGACACAGACTCTGGATCTGAGCCTCTTCCTTGGGGCTCATTTCCCTTCCAGCCTTCTGTCTACTGCTCTGCCTTGACCACAGGCCCCTTCTAGGGGATGCAACAGCAGATGCTCTGGAATGTGTGCCTCCACTTCCATGTTTTCAGCGTTGGTGGTGCCATCTCTAAAAGCAAATTTCCCAGCAGAGTGAGCCCCCTCGTTGGTCCAGGTAAACCCTGTTGGGCTCCCAGCCCTGTGAGAGTGGGAATTTCAGGAAAAGGGAGGCAGAGCTATCTATATAAAAAAGGCAAATATTTGTTCCTTAGCACTTTCAGCAGCACAATAGCAGCAGGCCCTATTTTAAACCCTTGGATAATTTGATCTTAATTATATGGTGTGCAGAGGCACTAATAAGTTTACAAATCTGCCAGCAACACTAAACACGTATGTCTTAGAAAATGCTACCCCTTTCTTTGCTTATTGTAGGACTCGGAATGTGGGTAATTGTGAACAATTAAGAGGGAGTGACCAAATAGTGATTCAAGGGAAGCCTCTAGATAGGTTGGTGGAAGCAGCAAGTCTGCAGGGGGATGAAGGGCACCTGGAGGTTGTGGAGGTGGCCCAGAGCCTACAACTACAGGAATTGACCCATCACAGCTAAATGCAATCCAGAAAAGCTTGTCAAGAAAGCCAAGACATGTCTGTAATCCCAGCACTTTGGGAGGATAAGGTGGGCGGATCACTTGAGGTCAGGAGTTCGAGACCAGCTTGGCCAACATGGCAAACCCCTGTCTCTACTAAAAATACAAAAATTAGGCGGGCATGGTGGTGGGTGCCTGTAATCCCAGCTATTCAGGAGCCTGAGGCAGGAGAACTGCTCGAACCTGAGAGGTGGAGGTTGCAGTGAGCTGAGATCACACCACTTCACTCCAGCCTGGACGAAAGAGCGAAACTCCAACTCAAAAAAAAAAAAAAAAAAAAAAAAAGGCAAACCAAGACATTGTTCTTTCTTACTTCAAATGGGTACCAAGAGGCCCAGCGATAGGTTTGAGGGTTTCAGTAGAAAAACGCTGTGTAGCAAATCAAAGCTTCTGCTACCAGCCCCTTGTACCATGGTGGAGTAGAATCAGCGTGGGCCTTGGGATCCACAGTTGCCCAACTCCCAGCTTGGCTCTGCTGCTCGGCAGCTAAATGCCATCGTGCTGGTTACCGTGGCTGTTTCTTGTCTTCTTTATCATAGAAATGGGAAAATCCCTGCCTCCTGGGAGTCATGGTAGCACTAACAAGCACGCGTGAAGCCTTAAGCAGATGTCTTGGCACACAGTAGGTATGTGAATCACATTCGTTCATTTCATTCTCTGCCTCCTTTCTTTGCAAGCAGATAAAATGCTTTTATCAAGGTCTTCTATGACTGGTACATTTCCAGGCCCATAGGAGGTACTTGATCAATATTTACTCAAGGAAGGAACAAATAATCAATAAATACTGTTTCCTACTAAGTCAAGGAACTCAAGCACAGAGTGGTTAAATAACTGGGCTAAAGCAGACAGCAAGTAGATGATAAGTTGGCCTTTAGTTATAGTGGGGGTCCGGATTCAGCACAATTCAAATTCAACATAGGGCAGGATCCAACTACAGCATGGGGCTGGGCTGTATTCCCTGATCTTTATCCTGAAATTGTAATATTTTACAAGAACACTTATTTCACAGAGGAAAAAAGGAAACACCCCAAAAGCTGAGGGAGTGTGAACGCCTGATTACAGGCTTCTTTGGATAGAATACAAACTTTGCTTCTGTGATATGTGTGTTTAGGCAGATTAAACTCATGTTTGATTACAAACCCCAGGATAAAAGGAAAATAAATATGTTCATGAAGCCTAGGAATTCTCAAAGGGAGGAAGACAAAAAAAATCATCAGTTAATACTCTGATGGCTGCCTCTAGAAGAGTCTAGGATAGATCCCACCAAGGCATCCCTGTGCTCAGAGCCCCTCTGTGTTCCCCATTTCCCCCACACTATTCACTCTTCCAAGCATGGTGTTCATGACCCTCTGATTCTGTCTGAATCCAGCACGTGTTCTGGCTTCATCTCTCCTACTTTCCCCTCCCACACCAAGCCTAAGCCAAGCGTCAGACTGCCTGCTGGACCCTGAACACCTGAGCTTTGCTGCCCAAAGGCCTTTACCCCTCTTCTCCTTAACCTGTTGGGAAATACTAATCAGTCTTTAAAGCCCAATTGAAATGTATAAATTTCCTCAAAGTCCTCTCCTAGCTCCTTGACAGGAAACAATTGTTTCCTCTGTAGTCCTAAAGCACTTGGTAGTTTTCCTGTTCCATTCATTGAAATCTGTCTTTTATTAAAATATTAAATTTATTTGGGCATGTGTCTGATTTACCCCTGAATGTGTAAACATACTCTTGTCCCCTACCTTCAGAATCCTGAACACTGAATAAGTGTTCAAAGAATGTGAATGGATGGAAACCTCTTTAAATGAAAAAAACAGAGGCCCAGGTGCTTCAGGTATGTCATGCAGTGAGGTTTTATGCAGTCATTCAAAAAGTGATGTGTATTTAAAGATACAGGCATATAGATTAACCTTTAATTTCTACTGCTCTGGCATGGCCACAGCTACTCACTGAACATTTTATTTTTTCCTGTCCCCTTGCAGTGAGTTATGCAGGGTCATGTGAATATTCTAGCCAATGGAACGTCAGCATTAGCCATTCGCTAAGGCAATGAAAAGTCCTTGTGTGACTCTTCTGGGCTTCCTTCTTTTGCTGCAATGACTGAGACAGCCATGGGGTCCAGATAGTCCAGCTACAAAATGGCAACACCTCCATCACCTGGATACCTGAGTGACCACATGGAGCAGAGGCACATGTAGGCTACTGTGACAATCAAGTGGTATTACACTATATACATACAGTGCCTCAAACAGCCCTTGGCTTATTATAGGTACTTGACAAATGCTAGCTGCCATCTTCCCTTCCATTCTTCCATGTGGCAGACTTAAAACAGTCCATTTGTAAACCCAGTTATTTAACAGAGGGAGCCCAGGATAAAGAAGTTGAAATGGAGGATTGAGAAGTCCACAGCATGAGGTATTGCTGTAAGAGTGGGCCAGATAAGTTGTGACGGTGGAAACTCTGAAAGGACCTGCATGGATGAAGAAATGAGGAGCCTGCGGGTGCCCCTAACTCAGTAGTTTGACATTTGGCTTGCCTATCCTCTCTTATGTAATGATAGCATTCAGTCCTCATCCTGGTGGGGCAGAGGATAAGGGAGACAGAGAGGAATCTCTGGATGTCCACCATGACAGCAGAACAGAGATCTAGAGGGTGGTATGTAGGGATAAAAGGTTATAAAAGGGGTGAGGTTTAGGAGCCTGCAGAGAAAGAAAAGCATGCCACTTAATCCTATTTGTCCTATGGGAGTTTTCCAAAGCCAGACAAAGGAAATCCTATCTAACATCTGGTCTCCATGCGCACACTGTCCAGGACAGGCTTTATGTTCTTTTTTAACTCAGCATACACTTGGCTGCACAGATTTTAAGAAGGACAAAAGTTGTTTTAATAGTGTTAATGGAGGGTGATGGGCAAATCATAATCTTATAACCAAAATGGCTCACTCATTTGTGCAGCTATTGAAAGCGAAGGCTGTTTGGTAGGGATAGAAGAAAAGGACTGGAAATAGCTTGCCGCCCACCTACTCCGCAGGAGTGCTGTGTGCATTTGCGAGGGGATGCTTGGCGCTGTGAACTCCGGGAAAGGAAGTTGCTTTGCCAATCCCAAATATTATTGTGACTTGCTTAGGCAGAGATGAAGGAGCGATGGGGGTGGGAGGCTGGCTGCTGCATGGGGTGTTTTTCTTTTGGGGCTCCCAAGATGCTTCAGAAGCAAAACTACTGCTGAGAAAGACCCCAAGGAGAATGGAACATATACTCTGGATTCTTATTCCTATGAGCCCCTGGTCGAGAAACAGTGCCTTGTTGTGGCTTCATGGCTTCATGTATCCCAGCTGCTGACTTTTAACCTTATTCAAGGAAAGGCACACACAGATCTTGCAAATAACTTAAAGCTTGTTAGAAAAATGGAATGAAGTAAATAACATTAGAGTCATAACGTAATGAAGGTAGAGCATGAACATTTTGTATCATCATTCTTGCAAAATAGCTTAAAATGCTTCCCAGGAAGGACTGCACTTGTATAAAGCTGTGCGTGGAACTACTGAAGTGCAGTTGGGTGGCAGAAAATAATCACAATAATTATCACTGTCTTGCGTTTCGAAACAGTTTAGAACATACAAAGCACATTCCACGTGCTCCGTCTCCCATTAATCCTACAGCACGGCATTTAGGAGAACACTCAGGATGCTCTCCACTTCAGAGGCAGGAACGGTGAGGCCCACCCAGGTGAAGGGATTGGGCATCACAGCTAGTAAAATCCTCCTGCGTCCAGTCCATTTTGGTTCCACCAAACAAAAATTCAAAAACAAAGTACACCAAGAAAAAGAACAAAGACATATATTCAGTGATTTAAAAAGCAGCTTGTCACGTGGGAAGGAGAGGCTTTACAGAGAGAGCCCTCCACAGTGATTTATAAACACTTTGTTTTGTTCTTTGCTTAAGGAAACCATACTATGGTTTGGTGGAGAGGGGAAAATAGGTTTTGTTTTTGTTTTTGTTTTTGTTTTTGTTTCACATAGAAAAATGGAATTTGGAGAGCTCTAGAGGCAGGAGGGAAGATTGCATTGCACTGAGCTGAAGAGACTATAGACCCAGGAGGTGGGAAGACAGGGCTCTTAGATAAATTAGTGGAAAAATTAATTTAACTCAAGAAGTAACTAGGCCAGGTGTGGTGGCTCACACCTGTAATCCCAGCACTTTGAGAGGCCTAGGCAGGAGGATCAATTGAGCCCAGAAGTCTGAGGCCAGCCTGGGCAACCTGGTGAAACCCCATCTTTACAAAAAAAAATACAAAAATTAGCCAGGTGTGGTGGCACACATCTGTAATCCCAGCTACTTAGGAGGCTGAGGTGAGGAGATTGTGTGAGCCTGGGAAGTTGAGGCTGCAGTGAGCCAAGATCACACCACTGCAGTCCAGCACTATCTCAAAAAAAAAAAAAAAAAAAAAGAAAAAAGAAAAGCCATTAGAAGCCCATGTACGTTTCTGAGAAGGGGCATGACAGCAGCAAACTGCTTGAGAGATGATTCTTATGGCATCCCAAAACATGCAAAAGGGGAAATTGGTGTGCAATTGGAGAACATTAAGGAGGAAGGAAGAACAGACAGGACTTTGTGACAGAACCAACTCCAAGGGAGACAGGGAGGAGTCACACCTGACAGAGTCCAGAGCGGTAGGCTGGGGACGGGCATGCTAGAAGCTGCCAATCAGAGTCGCCTGGAAGCTCATCTGCACCACAAGAACTTATCCCCTTCACCCACCTGTGCTCGAACCTAACCTTCCAATTCCACATAGACTCTCCGGAGTTTGGGTGTTGATATGGTTTGGGTCTGTGTCCCTGCCCAAATGTCATGTTGAATTGTAATCTCCAAGGCTAAAGGAGTGGGCTGGTGGGAGGTGATTGGATCATGGGGGCAGATTCCCCCTTGCTGTTCCTGTGATGATGAGTCAGTTCTCATGAGATCTGGTTGTTTAAAAGTGTGTAGCATTACCTCCTTCTCCCTTTGTCTCCTGTTTCAGCCATGTAAGACGTGCCTGCTTCCCTTTTGCCTTCTACCATGATCGTAAGTTTCCTGAGGCCTCCCCAGCCATGCTACCTGTACAGCTTGCAGAACTGTGAACCAATTACACCTCTTTTCTTTATAAATTACCCAATCTCAGGTAGTTCTTTATAGCAGTGCGAGAATAAACTAATACAGGTGTGTATTGGGAAGAGCTCCCCAGGTAATTCTCCCATGGGATACCAAGGCATGGGGTAAAAGCATAAAAATTAAGACCCCAGTGCCAGGAGAGCTTAGGTCTAACAAGAGTAGATAGGAAACACGAACTGCAACTGGCAGTGCTATGTGATAGGGTGGGGGTATGTAGAGAAGGCTCTAGGAACTCATGTGAAAGGGAGGGTTCACACTACATGGAGAAGGGGAGAGTCAGGAAAAGAGACAGTTGAGCTGTTCTCAATCCTAGCTGACTATTTCAAATAACCAATTAAACCAGGCTGGAGGACTCCGGGAGGGGAGTGGCAGGGGGCGGGGTTGCCTGGGTAATGAGGTGTTTTAATGGTTCTAATGGAATCAGGGTTGAGAACAGCTGTCAGATTTTTTTTGCGACAGGGTCTCGCACTCGCACAGGCAGGAGTGTGGTGGCATAATCACGGCTCACTGCAGCCTCAACCTCCTGGGCTCCAGTGATCCTCCCACCTCAGGCTCCTGAGTAGCTGGGACCACAGGTGCATGCCACAACACCCAGCTAATTTTTGTGTTGTATTTTTTCTTTTTCTTTTCTTTTCTTTTTTTTTTTTTTTGAGACGGAGTCTCGCTCTGCCGCCCGGGCTGGAGTGCAGTGGCTGGATCTCAGCTCACTGCAAGCTCCGCCTCCCAGGTTCCCGCCATTCTCCTGCCTCAGCCTCCCGAGTAGCTGGGACTACAGGCACCCGCCACCTCGCCCAGCTAGTTTTTTGTATTTTTTAGTAAAGACGGGGTTTCACCGTGTTAGCCAGGATGGTCTCGATCTCCCGACCTCGTTATCCACCCGCCTCGGCCTCCCAAAGTGCTGGGATTACAGGCGTGAGCCACCGTGCTCAGTCAATTTTTGTATTTTTTTCTGGAGATGAGGTTTTGGTATTGCCATGTTGCTCAGGGTGGTCTCAAACTTCTAGGCTCAAGTGAACCACCCGCCTCAGCTTCTGAAAGTGTGGGGATTACAGGCGTGAGCCATTATGCCTGACCCATAAACCATTTTTTAGAAGAGAGCTATGACACAGCTATGTTTTATAGCAATTCTGGCGGGGTAGTGATCTGGTTAAGGCTTTGTGTTCCCATGTGTGGAGGGAAGGAAGTGAATGGATTATGCAGTTGGTTTCCCATGCTGTTCTCACGATAGTGAGTGAAATCTCACGAGATCTGCTGGTTTTATAAATGGTAGTTTTTCCTGCTCTCTCCCACTCTCTTTTTCACCTGCCACCACGTAATAGGCACCTGCTTCACCTTCCACCATGATTGTAAGTTTCCTGAGGATGCCCTGGCCATGTGGAACAGTGAGCCAATTAAACCTCTTTCCTTTATGAATTACCTAGTCTCAGGTGATATCTTTATAGTGGTTTGAGAATGGACTAGTACCAGAGAGGATGAATAAAAAGAGATGCAAGAATTTCCAACATTTGGCTAAATTTATTCGGGCTATGGGGCCCCCTTTTGCCTGCAGTGGTGAAAATGCAATGGCCAGTGAATCTTAGAAAAACGGTAGTTTGATAGCCACAAAAAATGATTGTCTTCTCCATGAGACTTTTGTTTGTTTAAATAAAATGAAAGGTAATACAGTATACTTCCCTTCCAAATTCCAAAGTGTGGAGTTGCCTCACCTCTAGCTAATTGAAGGTTATGAAAAGAAGCGATTTCAAAAACACCTGTCCTTCCAATTCAAGAAGTAAAATCCGTCCCGTCCTCAATTTTTGTAAGAGTTTCAGGCAGTGTAAACATATTTTAAGTACCAATCCAGGCACTTGGGAAAGCAGTTCTACTAAATGAGGTAGGTCTTTGCGTTTGGACTAGTGTGAGCATGGAGGGTGGCTATTTCCTTCCTTTTCCTGGCCCTGTTCCTGCCTTCCTTAAGGAGTCTTTGTATTAAATTGAAGTTTATTTTCGTTACTTATAGTTTTTAATTGAACACCTTTGGTTCTGTTTTGAAATTAAAATATGGGTGAATTAAAGTTTATATTTAACCCTTTTACACCTATAATCCCAGCACTTTGACAGGAAGATTGCTTGATACCCGGGCAACATAGCAAGACCCTATCTCTACAAAAAGTTTAAAAATTAGCTGGGTGTGGTGGCGTGCACCTGTGGTCCCAGCTACTCAGGAACTGAGGCAGGAGGATTGAATGAGCCCAGGAGATTGAGGTTACAGCAGCCATTTCTGTGCCACTGCACTCCAGCCTGGGCAACAGAGTGAGACCTTGTCTCAAAAAAAAAAAAAAAAAAAAAAACCAAACCCAAACACCCTTTTAAAAACCATTAAATTAAGTTCATTTTTACATGTATGTTCTTGGATTTCACCCTCCTCTTTCTTCTCCTTTTGTGAATACAAGATATTCACAGGTATCTCTTAGTACAAAGTACACAAACACACTGTTTCCAGATGCTTGTACAAGTTTAATGGTGGGTAGGAGCACTGTAGACCTGAGTTTACAGGTGCTTTGTTTTATTTTTAGACTCCTTGGATGGATTTCCTTCCTCAGTGTAATCAAGCATTCATTATATTCCCAGTAGACCAGGCCTGGGGGTGAGGGAAAGAGAGATGAATAAGCTAGACTTTGCACATTCCTGATCTTCCTACTAAATTTAAGATATAAGTATGGGAATGATATTATTTTTTCTATTTTAATGTAGTGAAACTGGGGCCCAAAAAGGTTCAGGGCATCGACTGAAGCTTATAGGAGCGGATCCAACAAGACCCTTCTGCCCTGGATCCCATCCAATTGTTCTGTTACACGATGTGTTTCAAGAATGCCCGAGTCAATGGGGAGGTGGCAGTAACTGATCATTTACTTTACTCTTATAGAAAAATTGACATTTCCATTTTGTAATGTTTTTCTGAGCTTTTTAAGCATGGACTGAAAAAAAATGATAGAACCTGGTATAGTGCTTATTAAGTGTAGGGAAGCAAATATTGTATCCTTAACTATTTCCCTTTAGAAAAGACCAAAATGTTTTAATAAAACATTTTAATAAATGTTTTTTTAAATGTTCAATATTTTACTTAACATCCTTTTATGTTCATTACAGACCATTAAAAAGTATTAATTGAGCCAGGGACTATTAAATTCCATATGATTGGTACTTATGTTTTTAAAATTGTAAGTGTGAGCACTGACAACAGTGCTGATGATTTTACATTTTCACATAACTACCCTCAACTTTGAAGTTCCTTACTACTAAATAATAAAACACTAAAATCCTGTAAGAATTCTGGTAAAACCCTAACCACTGTTTTATACCTTAAAAAATTCTCCACATATCCTAAAGGAATCCTATAATTCTTCTTTTTTTCTTTTCTTTT
>NW_012110585.1:3615356-3634664 GCF_000951045.1 Mandrillus leucophaeus | reverse complement strand
TGAGCCACCATGCCTGGCCAGAATCCTCTAATTCTTAATGTCTCAACTCACTCTGGAACTTCATTAAGAAAAAAAGGCAACCTTAAGTTTCTGAGCTATTAGACACATAAATTGTCATGTTGTCCCTTTTTACTTATTTGTTTTCTTCATGCATGCAATAAATCTTCCTTTTCTGTTAGAGAGTAGAAGTGACTCCTAAAACTTCCTTCAATTAATCTCAGTACAGTGTAATTCATTAACTTCATATTTTGTGTTTTCAAAGTTGAAATTTTAGCCACAGTGGTACTAAGGATTCCACCCTATTTCCTACCCCAACCTTGACAGATTCTCTTGTAATTCTACTTCAATTGTTGGGAATACTGGAAACAGCATGAACTTTATATTAAGGTGGGCCTGAATTAAAGTCCCAGCTTCACCACTTTTTGGCTAGGTGACTTGGGCAAATTACTTCTCTGGCTCTGTTTCCTCATGGGCAAAATGAGAATACTTTATCTTTAGGAGAGTGGTAAAAATTAAGTAATAATGAGGGTTGAACTCCTAGCCCAGTGCATGGTGCAAGTAAGTTCACTGAGGTGTGTTTTATTGTCTTTTTCTGGTAAGCAGAGAAATAAACAGACAAACAAAAATCTTCTTACCTAGCACCTCTGTCTTGTAAGTCACAAATTACACTCATAGACTTTTCATCTCAAATCAGACATCTTCAAATGTGCACTCCACAAGAGCTGGCTCTGATCTCTATTCTTTAGAAAATGAGGAGCTTTGTTAACTCTCCTCTCCTTTGGGAAATGCTAGCTTTCACTTCAGAAAGCAGAATCTTAGGAGTTTGAAATAAACAGTTTAAAAGCCAGTTTGGTTGCAATTTTAAGTACATTAAGTTAACAGTGTATTTTATTATTATTATTTTTTTTTTGAGAGACTGAGTCTTGCTCTGTCACCAAGGCTAGAGTGCAGTGGTCAGTCTCAGCTCACTGCAACCTCTGCCTCCAGGGTTCAAGCAATTCTCATGCCTCAGCCTCCCATGTAGCTGGGATTACAGGCATGCAGCACCATGCCCAGCTAAGTTTTGTATTTTTGGTAGAGACAGGATTTCACCATGTTGGCCAGGCTGGTCTTGAACTCGTGACCTCAAGTGATTCACCTGCCTCAGCCTCCCAAAGTGCTGGGATTACAGGCGTGAGCCACTGTACCCAGCCAAAATTTTTTTTAAATAATAGTGAATATTGAAGATGGGTGTTCTTATCAGTGGAGACCCATCAATGGGTATAAATGGTAACTCTGTTTGTTCTGGGCTTTTATGAAATTTCCTGCCCAGAATCTTCCTCCTCTTGGGGGCTGAACCTTCCTGGAGCCTTCCCTGGGTCAGAAATGTTCTGACCCAACTCATCCCCTACTACCCCAACCATAATTAATTGGCCCAAGAGAGGGCACCTGGAAGCAGAGCCGATGAGTTCTTTCTCTACAATTTTTGACCTATGGGCAAAAGAGATCAGTTAGCATCTGGTGTTACAAACTACAAGATGTGAAATTTGAGAACAATATGGACATACTTCCTACCACCTGGATAAATCTGGTGAAACAAGTAGAGGTGAAAGATGGGGAGGGGACCGGGCATGGTGGCTCACAGCTGTAATCCCAGTACTTTAGGAGGCTGAGGTGGCCAGATCCCCTGAGGTCAGGAGTTCGAGACCAGCCTGGCCAGCATGGTGAAACCCCATCTCTACTAAAAATACAAAAATTAGCTGGGCGTGGTGGCGGGCGCCTGTAATCCCAGCTACTCGGGAAGCTGAGGCAGGAGAATTGCTTGAACATAGTAGGCAGAGGTTACGGTGAACTGAGATCACGCCACTGTACTCCAGCCTGGGCGACCAACTGAGATTCTGTCTCATAAGAAGGAAAGAAGGATGGAGAGTGAATCTTGGGAGTCTCAGTGCCAGTTGTCATATCCTCCCTCTCTCAAGTGAACTTGTAATTCTCCAGTAGCTGCCAGCCTGGAGGGTTTGCTTTGAGACAGGGTCTCACTCTATCACCCAGGCTGGAGTGCAGTGGTGTGATCATGGCTGGCTTCAACCTCAGCCTCCTGGACTCAAGCAATCCTCCTGCCTCAGCCCCCTGAGTAGGTGGGACTATAGGTATGCACCACCATGCCTGGCTAATTTTTGTATTTTTTGTAGATTCAGGGTTTTTTTTGCCAGGTTGCCCAGGCTGGTCTCAAGTTCCTGGGCTCAAGCGATCCACCCACCTTGGCCTCCCAGAGTGTTGTGATTACAGGTGGGAGCCACCACACCCAGCCAAGGGTTTGCTTTTCTTTTTTCCTGAGATAAAGCATTTTGAGTGTGAAAGTGGGAGATGGGGAAAAAGAGGGAAACTAAGTTCTCTCTTCTTTAGGAAAATCTTCCAGAGAGGGAGGTGGTTTTAACTCAGTCAATCTACCCATAACAGAATCTAGCATCACCACAAGTTATTGGAAAGTTTGCAGATTACAGCCTGCCCTAACTGATTTACTGGGTAATCTGCCTTATATATTATTCATGGCTCCTCCTCTTTGGCTCATTGGCTCATGCCATTGATAGTGTACTCATTTGGGACAAGGATCCGAAGACTAAAAGTGTGTGTTTCAGGACATGTGCAGCACAATACTTCAAAATTAAGTAAAATTACAGCTAATACTTCCTGTGTGCCTACTATGTTCTATGCACCCTTCCAAAGCTGTCTACATTTCAGCTCATTTCTCTTTTACAACCATCTCAGTCAAGGTCATTGTTGTCATTCTTATTTTATAGTTGAAGAAACTATGGCACAAAGGGACTAAGTAGCTTGTCCAGGGTCACCTAGGTGATGTGGGGTAGAATCAGAATTCAAATCCAGGTAGCCTGGCTCCAGAATCCTTGCTCTTACTGCCCATGGGACATGGTATATGTGGTTTTCCTTTAATGACCAGATACAGCATTTGGTGCTTCATGGTAGTACTTCCTGAGCCCTATGGGATCGCTGGATTCCTCCTGGGGAGAGAAGGTGGCTTTAGACCTGCTGCCATTATCTGCCTATGGTGGTTCAAAAGCTTGGGGATTTGTCCAGCCACTGATAACTGAAGTTTCTTGGAATAACGTAAGCTGCGGCCAAAAGAGCAGTATTCCAATTCTTCTGTATGAAATTCTGTAGAATTCTGTAAGAATTTCCTTATACACAGTAAACATCTAATACCTAATCAATGAATTAAAAATGGAGCGACAACTAGTTATAAAGACTATCTAAATGTATAATAGGGATTGGATATTGGCCATTTCTGGGTGGTAAGAATACTGATGATTTTTACTTTGTTTTTCAAGTTTTTGTTTGTTGGTTTGAGATGGAGCCTCGCTCTGTCGCCCAGGCTGGAGTGATGTGTTATGATCTCCACTCACTACAACCTCTGCCTCCTGGGTTCAAAGCCATTCTCCTGCCTCAGCCTCCTGAGTAGCTGGGATTACAGGCAACCGCAACCACACCCAACTAATTTTTGTATTTTTAGTAGAGATGGGGTTTCACCATGTTGGCCAGTCTGGTCTTGAACTCCTGACTTCAGGTGATCCGCCTGCCTCAGCCTCTCAAAGTGCTGGGATTATAGGCATGAGCCACCACGCCCGGCCTGTATTTCAAGTTTTTAACCAATTACATGTATCCTTATTTTCAAATCAGAAAAAAAGGATTTTTTGAAAGAAGACATTTAGATGCAATAATTATCTTGTGTAGTTTTTGTTTCATTTTTGTGTTTTATACTCCAAAATAAATGTTTTACTTTGCATGTTGTATGTCCTAAGTGTAAAATTTTATGTAAATAGTCAATAAATACCTGTTGTCATATTTGTTAATATATTCCATTTTCATAAGACCCTGTCATTCTTGATTTTAAAAAATCATAAAATTTAAAAATACAATAATAGATGAAACTCTTAGAATAATGGACTTACATATATGCATTAATAATATGTAACTAGTACTTTAAGACCCTAATTTTTCTTATATTTTTTGTTTCTTTCAATTCAAGCAAATGCTTCATCACCCCAGGAAGCTTTCTGCAGGCAGGAAGCAGGAAGAGTCTACGAGCTTTCCAGGCCTTTGTTTAGAAATGGCTTCATTAAGAACTATAGGGTCTGAAGAGCAAGGGTCTTTCCAAAAAAAAAGAAGACCTTCCCATATAGATGACAGAAGTGAAGACTGGGGGTGTTAGAATAGCAGAGGCCTCTCTCACTCCCCTTGAGGTGCAGGGAGATGTGGTGGTATCTTGCATGGGGTGTGGTGTAATTGGAATGTGGGGCCCTGGGCACTAGAGGGTCCTGGTCTTGTGAATGAGTCCTGATAGCCCAATACTACTTAAAAACAGCAGACAGCAGTAGGCCTGCAGGACCTGGCACCCAGTGGTCAGAGATGAGGCTCTTATCTCTGTGTGGATGTCTGGCTCATGGCCAGAAGGTGCAGCCCCATGCCAGCCTGTTATAAATTGAGATGTGACCTCTTAAAACCTACGTGTTGAATGGGACTGTGTTTAGAGATCAGGTCTTTAAACAGACGTTTAAATTAAAAGGAGGTCCTGTGAGTGGTCCTTCATCCAATACAACTGGTATCCCTATAAGCAGAGGAGATTCGGACACAGAAGCACATAGAGGGATGACCAGATGAGGACACAGGGAGAAGATGACATCTACAAGCCAAGGAGAGAGACCTTAGGAGAAACCAACCCCAGTGACACCCTGACCTTGGACTACCAGCCTCTGGAATGGTGAGAAAATAAGTTTCTGTTACTTAAGTCACCCAATCTGTGCTAATCTGTTACGGCAGCCTTAGCAGACTAATGCACAGGCATTTGTCCTATGTGAGACCCCAGAACTCTCACATCCTCAGGTGGACAATCCCAGGATGACTGAGGCAGAAAGCTTGTCACTCTTGTAGCATTAGGGCCGGAATAGCAACTCAGTTGTTTAATTAAAAATAAAACAATGCCTTATTTCTTCCACATCTAAATTTGCACCCTGTGATTCAAACTTATTACCCATGTTCTTTTGTTGCATGTTGATTTTGCTGTACTATATTTTGAGGAATCTGTTTTTATTTATACTATTTTTTTAAATGTATCTCTCTTAGAACTCATTATTTTTTTACCCATTGTAAGGTTGTTCAAAATCACTTAATACATTTCTTACTTTTCTAGGAAGATGAGCTATACCGATTTTTGTCTTAAGTGTTCAAAACTGCACATACTCATACACATACGCATATGCGTGCACACACACACACACATTTTCTTTTATAGGAAGTCTTCAGAGGGAAGTTTCACTATAGAGGAGAGACTTAGGAGAAAGAATTGGAAGCCAAATCTCCCAGTTTTCAGCTGATTCAGCTGATAGGAGGCAGAACAAACCAACAATAAACAGGAAAAGCATTGAAAAGGACTTTGAGACTTCTGTGATTTTTATCAGCAGATGGCAAGTATAATTTAATGTAGACAAACTAATAATTAATTGGAGAACAAGAAGGTCAGTCCAGTGATGTGGGCAGAAAATAATCCTCCAGCACACAGATCAAGAAAAGGATTTAGGGATTATTCTTGAAAAATCATTAAAACTATTAGTCTAGAGCAGAGTTCTGGGAACAAAGGCAAATGGCGTTAGCAGAGAGAAAGCATAGAAAACCGGGGGTGGCACCTGTTATTTTGAAAAGAACTTGTTTGATCTAGTCAGGAATATCATCATGGTAGCAATTGTTATGTAAGAAAGTACTAGAAGAATGACAAAACCCAAGAATCAAATGTATCCACTTACACAGGGGACTGCATACTCCAGTGCCTTCGAGGACCAAGCACGTAGGTGAATGTGTGAAGTGACCATGGGAATGGTGACTTTTAGGAATGGCAGGAACTGAGTTAGATGGAGGGTGCTTAAAAGTTTTCAGGTTTTTGCACACACACCTACACATGCACCCACCCACCCATCCACCCACACATTGTATTGGCCAAACAAAACCTGTCTGCCTGCTCGGTTCAGCTCTTGGCTGCCAATGTAGATCTGGGACTAAGAGTTTTGTTTGGTGCCTCTCTTCTGCCTCCTCCCTACTTGGAGAGTCCCTGGAGGGCAAAGCTATGTCTTAACCTTATATCCTGCCTGCGCTGTATCTCCCTTGTTACTTTGCCCAGTGAACATTGGTTCCAAGTGCTAAAATGAAGCAGGCACTCCCTGCTACATATAGCAGAAAATGGCTACTGACAATTGCTGTACCTGTTATCCAGTGGCCATGACCTCTGAAGTTGCACATCAAAAAGGGCCTATATGTGGGCCAAAAATGCCAATTCTGTGCTTTACACAGCCTCCCTAAACCTACTTTGCATGTGATGTGTAAATTATTTTTGTCTGTGTTCCATATAATGCTGCATTTTTTTTTCTCTTCTGTCTATTCCTCCCACCAAACTTGGCCTTTCTTGATCCTGATCTTTCCCTTCCCATCTTTAGCATTATAAAACGGAATTTCTCTGTTGGTTTTTCCTTTTCTGCCCTCTCGTCTTGGTTCCTTTTGCTCTTTATCCTTTCTTTTTTCTCACATTTATGTTGCAACCTCAATGAATGGTATTGTCAGGGAGTGTGATCTTCTGGTTAGTAGAGTTTGTGTTGTTTAACTGACATTCTACTCCTTCAAACAGTGCAACTTTTTCTGGTGGGTAATGTTTCTGAAATAGATGGGTAGTGAAGAAGTACTTTAGGTTGATCTTTATTTATCTGTTCAAATTCTGTACTATGAGATCTATATAAAAGAATCTACATGACATATATGTAACAAATATGTAAATGATATATATATATAAATTATAAAGCATAATAAAATGAATACCTCTGAACCCACCTTCCATCTTAATAAGTAGAACATTGAAAATCCTGTTGACATCTTGTATTTTACTCAGTGTTTCTTTGATGCCTGCCAATCCTGCCTTAGGGTCACCATTATAAGCATCAATTATGACTGTACAATATGATGGATGCATAATGTAATGCTTTAGTCAAAATATAAAATAAGCCTCTGAGTTGCTTCTTGCATCTGTCACCTCTTCTCCTTCCCAGATGTTACTGTGGTGGCATGGGCCTTGAGGAGCTCATCTATACCATGACAAGAGCACCCTCATTTGTCTCTTGGTCTCCATTTTCACTCAAGGTTGAACCAGGAGCTGGATACAGAGACAGGCCTCTAGGAGGGTATGAGTGGGGGGGATTCAGTCAATACAGACAAGAAACTATGTGTCTCAATTAGAAATATGGTATTAGTTCAGTTTTCATACGACTCCAAATAAACTAGCAAAATAGGAGTTGATTCTATTTACATGCCACATTAGTTTCCAATTGTTCTGTGACAAATTACTACAAATTAAGCATCTTAAAACAATACACATTTATTATCTCATAGTTTGTGTTGGGCAGGATTTCAAGGCAAAGCTTGGCTGCATCCTCTGCTCAGCCTTTCATATGGCTGCGATAAAGGCATTGGCTGGGATTGCACTCTCATCTGGAGGCTCAACTGGGGAAGAATCCACTTCCAAGCTTATTCAGGTTGTTGGCAGAATTGATTTCCTTGTGGTTGTATCACTGAGGGTCTCACTTTTTTTGCTAGCTAATGGCTTGAGGCTGATCCTGAGTCCTCGTGGTCACCTGCAGTTTTTCTTATCACATGGGCTTCTTCAACATGGCTGCTTGCTTCATTGCTGCAGGGAGAGTCTCTGGCTTCTGTCTGCTAAGGTGAAGTCTTATGTGATGTAACATAATCCAGGAGAGTGACATCCCATCACCTTTGTCATGTTCTGTGGGTCACAGGTCCTGCCTACCCTCAAGGGGAGGGGATGACACAGTGGCATAAACACCAGAAGGGGAATCATTGGGGGTCATCTTAGCATTCTGTCTACTACATATACCTAAGTGGACAGTGCTTTGGAGCAGGAAAACAAATCCTCATCAGGCAGATATATTTTGTTGGGGTTTCTTCCCAAAGATTTTGTGATTATAATTAACTGAAAGTTGGCATTCTACTGAAATTTTAAAACCAAATGATGCATTATGTAGTGCTGAGTGTTTGGAAGGAGAGACTTATTTTATTATTTAAATTTTAAACCCTAAATATACTCCCCAAAGTGCTTTAGTTTAAAAAAGTGTAAAGTAGAACTGATGAGAGAAAAAGTATATAGTAGAGGGAACTATTTTTCCAATTTTAGAAAAGACAATTGATTCTGTTTGGGCTAGGAAAAATTAATCAGTTCCTGAATATGATTTTTATCAAAAGAAAATTCATTTCTCCCTGTTTCAATTAAATAAGTGTTAAACCACAAAAATACTGGTTTACAGGGATACAAATTAATTAGTTAGCCCAGTGTACCCGTCAACTTTTGCTCTAACTTCCACACTGTCATCAAAGCTATCTGTCTTAAACATAAACTTGGTTTTGTCACCTTTCTGATAAAAGCCTCTGATAATTTCCCATTGCCCATAGGATCAACTTTGTCTTTTTTTTTTTTTTTTTTTTGAGACAGAGTTGTGCTCTGGCACCCAGGCTGTAGTGCAATTGGGCAATCACAGCTCACTGCAGCTTCAAACTCCTGGCCTCAAGCAATCCTTCCACCCTGGCCTCCCACAGCTTTGGCATTACAGGCAGGAGCTACTGCACCTGGTCTTAAATCTTAAGCCTGATATTTATGAATCTTCAACAATTGGCTCCCTTCTACACTTACCATCTTCCTCTCCTTTCATGCCTCTTGCTCCATCCAATGCCGTGAACAAACCACACAGTTTCATAAACCCCATTGCTCCTCTTTCTTGTCCTTGTCTCTGCACAGGTTATGCCCTCTACTTGGTGTGTGTCTACTTACTCTTTGGGAGTTCCAGAGACTTTGCTTCTAGGCCCCAAGGAGAGATGTATCTATTTCTCTTACCAATAGATTCCTTGGGGATGGTGCCTGACACACAGTAAGTACTCAAGTATTGCCTGAATACGTAAATCTCAGATTTCTCTTATTCAAAATGAGGGATTAGATGAAATGATGGTTCCTTATAGCTCTAAATTTTAAAAAATCATCACATGGATTAAGAGAATGTAAGACTGCATATAAATAAACTGTGTGGAACCGATTCTAAATGCTACAGGGTTTCAGAGGAAGAAGGTATTATACTGTGCTGGAATAGTCAAGAACATTTTTTGCTAAAGGAGGTGGAATTTGAAATAGGTATTGAAAGATGAAAGGGAGTTTGAGCCCTTGCTAACATGACGCCTTCTTTACAGTAGGCCCTCATTAAGTTTACTGATTTGAATTGAAATGTAGACAAAGGGGGAGGAGGAAAGACTTTGCAAATGAATTAAAGCAAGACCAGGAGCTCCAGTGCAGGAATGCGCACTGGTAAATGTGGACTAGGACATTTTCCTGAGCAGAGCGTGTTCTGGTCAATAGTGAAAACTAATAGTGGTTCTGTAGGTTGAAGCGATATTATGGAAGATCTGCAAATGAAGGAGTGCAGTTTGGATTGGTATGGTAGGCAATAGTGAGCCATGACATCTTCTCTAAATAGGATGATATTATAGTATTTTAGGTTTATTAGTCCGATGCTGGTAAGCTGCCTGGATGGTCAAAGAAGAGAATAGTCAGGGAGATTAGGTAGGAGGCCTTAACTTGGATAAAAATAGTTCCTTATATTTTTACACCTCTATGATTTAGAAGATACCCACTAAGCCTACAAGAGAGGTTACCACAAGCCTTGTAGGAAGGTAGAGAAGATATTAATATTTTAGGAGATACTAATATTCTTATTTTACATGAGAACTGTGATTCAATCTGAATTAGCCCAAGGTCATATAGCTGGTAAATAGTATATGGCAAACAGTGTTACTGGAACTCACACCTACTTTTTTTCTTAACTTCTGTGGATGATTACTTTTATGTGTCAACCTGACTGGACTAAGGGATGCCCAGATGACTGGTAAAACATTATTTCTGGATGTGTCTGTGGGAGTGTTTCTGTACGAGATTAACATTTGAATCTGTAGAGTGAGTAAAGAGGATCACCCTCATCAATGCATGTGGGCATCACCCAATCTGTGGAGGGTCTGAATAGGACAAAAGGGCAGAGGAAGGGCAAATGTGCTTCTGTTTCAGCTGGGACATCCATCTTCTCCTGCTGCTCTGGTTCTCAAGCCTTCAGACTCTGACTGGGAGACTGGGATTTACACCACTGCCCGCCCTCCCTCATTTCTCAAGAAAGAACTGATTAAAGCACTGGCTTTCCTGCAGTGATAGGTATCTCTGTCTGTCTGTCTGTCTCTCTCTCTCTCTCTCTCTTAGGTTCTGTTTCTCTGAAGAACCCTAACTAATACAACTTCTAAGTCCAGTATTCCTGCCATTAAGAAAAAGAGATTTCAAACATTAAAACTGAGGAAGCTATGCAACTTTATAAGGTATGTGAATCAGCATAATGTAGTGGAAAGAGCCGTGGCCCAGATATCAGGAATTTCAATCCTAGTCCTCAGACTAAGGCAACCAGTGTGGCCTTCAATAGAAACATTCTTCTGTGGTCAGCTTTCTTTTCATCATCTCTCACAAGGGAATTGTGCTCCAGTTCATTCTGGCTCACTCGTTTTGGAATTTATGTGTCATCAGCTAGAAGTTTCATGACCCAGTGAAGCTGGCATCATGGCAGCACAAACAAAGAAAAATGAGAAACTGGAGGAGATGGTTCATTTTAGGGCCAAGGGTGATGAGTTCAGGTTTGCACATTAGGAAAAAGCTAAAGGGCATGGTAGACAGAATCATGGCCCCTTAAAGATGACCACAACTGAATCCCCCAAATCTGTGACTATGTCGCCTTATGTGGCAAAAGAAACTTTGTAGATGTGGTTGATTTAAGGATTTTGAGGTGGGGAGATTATTCTAAATTATATGGGTGGGTCCTAAAAAAACAGAAAGGCAAGTCAGAGTTAGAAAAGGAGATGCAGAGGCAGAAGCGGAGGTTGGAGTGAAGCGATGTCCCTCTTTGAAGACGGAAGTGGGGCAGGCTATAAAACCTAGAAAAGACAGGAAAATGGATTTCTCTCCTAGAGTCTCCAGAAGGAACACAGCTTTGCTGACACTTTATTTTATTTTATTTTATTTTATTTTATTTTTATTTTTATTTTTTGAGACATCTCACTCTGTCACCCAGGCTGGAGTGTAGTGGTGTGATCATTCCTCACTACAGCCTTGAACTCCTGGGCTCAAGAGATCCTCCCACCTCAGCCTCCCTACTAGAAGGGACTACAGGCATGTGACACCATGCCCAGATAATTTCTTTAGTTTTTGTAGACACGGGGTCTTGCTGTATTGCCAGGGTTGGTCTCTAACTTCTGGGTTCACGTGATCCTCCTGCCTCAGCCTCCCAAAGTGCTGGGAATATGGGCGTGAGCCACTGTGCCCAGCCAACACCTTGATTTTAGCTCCGTAAGACTCCTCTTGGAGTTCTGGTTCTCCAAGACTGTCAGATGAACTTGTAATGTTCTGAGCCACCACGTTTTTGGTAACTCGTTACAGTAGCCATAGAAAGCAAATAGCAGAAGTGACTAGGGAGGGAGGATGAATATTTTTTGAGCCCTTCATGTGCATCAGGCATTGAAGTCACAATAAACTGGTGGGGGAAACAGTGTGCTCATCATTTCATGTATTAGGAAAATAAACCTAAGAGCGGAAGTAACTTGCCCAAAGTGACACAGTCAGGAATTGAGACTGGGGGCTGTGTGCGTGCTTACGCATCATGCATATGCTGTGCTGAAAGGCAAAAGCCCGCAAGATGCCTACACAGCGACATAATCACACGATGCTGGAAAATCAGGAAAAAATGTGTATTGTACAAATCAATGGACCAGGGAGTTGGCAATGTGGAAGACCTTCAAGTGAATGGCCAGGATCAACTATGTATCAGTAGCAGGTGCTTTTTACACATGCTATTTCATGAAACACAAAACACCCTGCAAGGTAAATTTTATTCTCCTTATTTTTATGGTTGACAAAGGGAGGCTTCAGTTTAGAAAGTACCTTGCCCCAAGTACTACAGCTAGTTAATGCCAGAGCTAAGATTTAAATATAGAGCCTGCCTCCTGTGATTAAGAAAAACGAAACATTTTTTATTTTAAAAAAGGAAGACTCAGAGAAGGGCATAATTTAACCATCACTTGGAAGTATATGACCCCACCACACAGAGAGGATCAAAGTTAGCTTCGTGGCATGAATATTTACATAATTATTTGTTCTCCAGGTGTTTAGCACAGTCCTGGGTGTATTATAGGCACCTAGTGTATACTTGTGTAGTGAAATCTGACAGTGGGACAGAGGGGCTTCTGTGTAAGGTTAACTAAAAAGGCTAAAACCCTTAAAGTCTAGATGATGAAGGCTGAGCTCTGACGGGGCTCAAATATAACAAAGTCCATTCTCCCTTTGAAGCATTTCAGCGGGATGAATTAATCACCAGTCTCCTTCCTTTCTCCCCTTCCTGACTGCCCAAAGCACATACCCTACACCAAGCCCCTGGGCCCTTAGCACTTTACTTCACCCTGCTGTTTTGACTGTAGGGTCTCCTACTGCCTCCAGCATCAAGCCTAACTTTCTAAGGCTCCGTAGCCTTCTCCCTACCTGCACCTTCCCTCTCTAGCCTCACCCCTTGTCCGTGCAAACCCTTGTCTCTGGTCAGCCTGATGCCCTGATAGGAGACCATGGAATCCTTGTCTCACATCTACCCCTCCTCTTACCTACATCTCTCTCCAGAGCTCCAGCATTTTGGTGAACTCATCTTGCACCCCATAATGCCTTCTTTAACTGTTTCTGCTCCTCTCCCTAATTATTTTGTTACTATTGCTGGTGCCACTCCATTTGCACTTAGAATAAAATAAAAACTCCTTAGCACAATTGGAATGCCTCTTTCTTCCATCTCAGTCTCCCTTGGATCCCCTCTCCTTTTTGCCTATGATGTCACATACTGGCCTCAGGTCCAGGAGCTCACAGCTCAGGCCCTGACATGGGTATCTTTCTGCATTTGGACCCTGCCATCGCCAAAAATAGTCCCTCCTGTTTCAATTACAACTTAAATGTCACTTTAGAGTTGGCTTCCTGATTCCTCATGTTTCAGTAGATCCCATTTTGTTTAAACCTCTTAGTTTTTAAAAAATCTTTTATAAATGCTGTCTTGTTTTCATCTTTATAATTATTCATTTGTATGTTTGGTTGATCACTATCTACCATTTCCCCTAGAGTCAGCTCCATAAACAATGCGTTTTGTTTTCAGCGCCTAGCATGGTGCCTGACATGTAGTAGGTGCTTATATATTTGTTCACAAATGAATATCTTATGTTAAACTCTCTAGTCACTAATTGTTCTGTAAATTTGAGCATCACTTCATGACTTATTTATAATGCTGTTTTGTTGACTCATGTTGGTGGGTGTCTATTTCCTGTCTTCAATAGGACTGTACATTGCAGAAATGATCTCTTATATTTCTTCGCACCAAACGAAGCTAGATGCAAAGAATGAATGAAGTTAGACTTAATTTGGTGTCTGTCACATTCTGAAATACTATAACCAGGATAAGTGTCTAAACTTGAAGGAGACACCACAGTGGGGTTTCATGTTACTTTGGGTCCTGGTAGTATTGGTTGGGATCTAAGGTCTGCACTGAGCCTAAGAACTGTGTATACCTCAAATTTTCTTTGCATTGGAGACATATCACTTGGCCAAAAGACCAAATGAGCCAGCATCAGATGCAATCTTGTATCTTTGGTTGAGGACCAGAGAAAAGATTTGGCTTGAAATGGGAGGGCATGTGGGAGGACAAACACAAATCTTTAAGTCCTAGAATCCCACTTTGCCTGGGAAGACAATCATATTAGAAACTAAGGAACAGAGGTCTACAGTGTTCTATTTCCCATTTCACACTCAACCTGGGGATATGTGCTCTATGCTCATTCTCGGAAGTAGCCTGTATGATTTGATTTGTTATTGATCCTCATTTCCTTCCTTCCTTCCTTCCTTCCTTCCTTCCTTCCTTCCTTCCTTCCTTCCTTCCTTCCTTCCTTCCTCTTTCTTTCGTTCTTTCTCTTTCCCTTCCTTCCTTCCTTCTTTCCTTCTTTCTTTTTCTTTCTTTCTCTCTCTCTCTCTTTTTTTTTTTTCTTTCCTTCTTTCTTTTTCTTTCTTTCTCTCTCTCTCTCTTTTTTTTTTTTTGAGACAAGGTTTCACTCTGTTGTCCAGGCTGGAGTGCAGTGGCACAATCACAGCTCACTGAAGCCTCAACCTCCTGGGCTCAAGTGATCCTCCCACCTCAGCCCTCCAAGTAGCTGGGACTATGGGTGCACACCACCATGCCAGGCTAATTTTTAAATTTGTTTTTGCAAAGACAGGGTCTTGCTATGTTGCCCGGGCTAGTTTCCAGCTCCTGGGTTCAAGAGAGCCTCCCGCCTTGGCCTCCCAAAGTGTTGGGATTACAGGCATGAGTCACTGCACCCGGCTATCCTTATTTTCTTTTGGTTGGGCATGATTAGTTGACTTCACATACAGTAAGTGTATGTATGATAAAGTTACACTGTACTCTGCTCTTTGGGGAGTTAATACCTGAAGCTTGTTATCCTTACTTAGACAATACAGTGGATAAAAATATAAAGAAGGTCAAGAAGGGTTTAAATCAATTCACGGATGTCAGAGTTATAACTAGTTCTTAAGAGACAAAAAAATTTACAAAATACTCAGTGATGTTACTGTTAGAGAATACAGATGTTCTTACCCCCCACCATTCCTACCAATCTCTGTGACACTACATATGTGTGCACATTCCCTATGACCTCCCCAAACTTCCCCCCAAACATTTATCTTTCTCCCATCCTTGTCCCTACTCACACCATTTCTCTCCACCATTACCACCACCCTACATGTAATTACTTTGTTTCTTAGGTATCTTTCCAGAGTTGCTTTATGCAAATACAAACAAAATAAGAAAAGATAACCTTATCTCTTCCCCTTTCTTACAGAAAATGCAGCATGTTCTATTGTTTTGCACTTTGAGTTTTGTGTAACAAAGCATCCTGCAACTCTTTGTATATCATTAAAAAGAAAACTATCATTTTTTAACATCACTGCACCATATTCTGTTGTGTGGATATACCATAATTTAACTAGTTCTCCTTTGGGTGGACATGTGGGTTTTTCCCCTCCATTCTCTCTCAATTGTAAGCAATGCTAAATGAATAATCTTGTACACACGTACTTTCTGACATCTACGTATTTATCTGTAAGATAAAGTCCCACAAAAAGGATGGCTATCTCAAAGGATACCTGCATTTGAAATTTTGGTAAGTAGTGCCAAATTCCCTTTCGTAAAGATTGTACTGTTTTGTACCACCAGCAACAAGGTATGAGAGTGCTTGCTAGCACTTCAATTCTTAACGTCGAATATAGAAATGTAGCTTCTAGGGATAATGGGTTCTATGAGCTTACTCCTCGGCACTCAAAGAAGTCCTGTTTCTATAGAAGTCAATAAGATACAAGGCACAGAATTGATGAGGATACCATCCACCTACTCTTTTGAAGCTTTATGTAGGCTCAAACTAGGAAAATCTTATGAAAAATATACAACACAGCCTCTTTGTAACGCTTTTGCTGAGACCTATCCCCATATTGGAATTGAAGTGTTATGTCTCCTAGTTGCATACCAGCATTGTAATAGGGACCCTACTTTGACTAACAAGTAACACTAATTTCATTTGGAAGTGCCAATAGCTGCCTGGCCCAGGGCAATCGCAGGGTAAGTAGCAGGCTTTGGAATTACATCTGCCTGGATTCTAATCTACGGCTCCCCTTACCCATGTGACTCTGGGTAACCCATTTGGCAGACCCGAGTCTGTTTTCTAGACCATTCAAATGGGAATACTAATCCTCAGGCCTTTTTGGACTGCCATATAATTAAAAGGAGTCACGTATGGGAGACTGTTTAGTACATAATAGCATTCAACACTAACTTTCCTTGTTGCCTTTCTGAAAATAGAGAATTGGGAAGAAAAACCCCAAAGGGCTTCTAAACATTTAAAATTTACGTCACAATTTCTGTATGTTAAAGCTTTCTTACTTTACTCACAGAAGAGGCTCTAACTATCTATTTAGTATTATTTTACAAGTAACTCCAACATGCTTTGTTGTTTGGCTTCTCTGCCTATATTAAAGAGTAAATACAGGGGCCAAAGTTTTTAATTGACTGAATAAATTTTAAAAAGCAGAGATTAAAAAATATTGTTAGGAAAAACCACCTCCGCTACCACCACCACCACCAACCTCAACAACAGTGGTGTGGTGCTTAGCAGGCCGGAGCAGGCACATAAATTGTTAGAGCCTCTTAGCATAAGGCCACTTCAAGGTCAAGTTGTCAAGAAAAGGTTAACTTTCTGCCTAATGTGCAGAGAGCAAGCCAATGGGCAATGTATTTCTTTCACTTTCCCCCAATTTAACTAATGTTTTGAGGTATCTCTGTAATAAATGATTTAATTTTATGGAGATTTACATCATAAAATGTAAAACACCATTTTTTGGCACTTAAATTTCAGTTATCTGGAAAATTAGTTTGCACTAATTTAATCAATACTTACTGAGTGCCCACTATGTGTTCAGCATTGTGCTAAGTGCTGGCTTACTTAGAACAAAAACCACCCCCAAAATTCTAGGTAAAAATGTGCCATCCAATGCATAGTCCAGATTTATGTTAACTTTTCAGTGAGTCTTCATGAGAGGTTTATTATCACTGTAACTGATTTTAATTTTAGAGCCTTCTGGGTTCTATAATGTATACTTCTTCCAAAGAAAGTAGAAGGATAAAATTGTTGAAACAGCAAATGTAAAGTTGAAATCACTTGACAGTCTGATAATCTTATATATCTACTTGAAACTTCAATTGTAATAAACACTTTTGACTCATAAGCTCATTTGTCAGCCTTATATAGTGAGTGTAATTTACTTAGCTAATTTCACTAGTAGATTATGTTCTTTCAGGGCACAGAGAAATAGGAATCATAAATATGCCATTACTGCCTGCTTTTGTACCTCATTTCACAGCCTCATAGCTTAAATAGAGAAAATATATTTGAAAGCACAAATTAATTGCACCTATTTTCTAGAAGCATTTCAAAATGCTTTCTTTTATTAGAGATACCAAATACACTCAGTGATAGAATTTAAGTAGATACATGTTGGTATTATGCAAATATAATAATAACAATGGTAATAATAATAGCAGTTACTCTCTAGTGCTTAACTGCCTATCAGGTATCATATTGAGATCCTTGAAAGGATTACTGCCTTTAATCTGCCCATAAACTTTTCAGAAAAGTCACTGTTGTTATTCCCATTATATAAAGGTGAAAACTGATATTTGAAGAGATAATCTTGCTCACATTATTCATGTTACTACTTTAGTGAAATTGGGGTCCATACCTGGACAATCCTACTCTATATTTATGCCGTGTAAAGTGTTATTCATTCAAATTCAGCAAAGAAACAGAATCCCATCTATATGCAGAAATAATCTTTACCTGCTGGCCTTACGTTTTACTACCATAGGGAGTATGAGGCTTCAATCATAGCATGAAATACATGGATACAGTTATATGGCTTGTTTCTAAAAGTTGATTTTGGAATCACTCCCTTCTTCCCAATATGTGGGAGTAAAAATTCACTATTAGTACTTTTTCTAAAGTCTTCAGAGATTTTATACTGGCATGTATACTCATGAAAAGCTGTGTCCTAAAATGTAGTATCCCCATCTACCCTGCCACTCCCAAAATTCATAGGTGCCATAGTATTCAATAGTATCAAAGTAACTATTGAAGTTGTCAAAGGCACCTTTCTTCCATAGAACCTCCAGCCATACAAATATTACCTAATTTGTACTCTTAACATTCTAAAGACAGTTATTGGCATTATTAGAAGACTTTATTGAAGGGAGAAGTAGACAGAATCACAAAAATGAGTTCAAAAATCTAGGGAGGTCAAGCAGAAAATCCAGGGACTTTTTCCCCCTCATTCTTTTTTTTAACTTCAAAATGTTCATTTCATCTGATCAGGAACAACTGTAACCATGTATCTTGCCCTATTTTGGCTATCTGGCTTCAAAAATACTTTCACTGGAAGATCATTGTAATTCAAATCCATTCGGTGCTGTTTCACTTTTGTAATTTGTTAGCTAAGTTTAAGTAGTGTATCCTGCACCTACTTTAATGATATAGCACACTGATAATATTTTTTCCTCATTTAAAGCTATGTTTACCCACAGCGCCTTAGCACCAAAAAAATTCTAAAAGGCACTCCTTACACATTTAAATAACCTGAACAAATAATTGATACAGGTTAAGCCCTGGCTAGTTCTGCATTTTCCAAGTTAAGATCACAGAATTAAAAAATTGCATATTAAAAAAAAAGTTGGTAGAATATATTTCCATAGGGCAGAAAAAACATTCAAGGTCACAATTCCTTGCTCCAACATGTAAGACACAACCAGGCTGATTTCCAGTTGAATTTTGCCTGAAGTTTTCTTAAGGGAATGATGGAAACTTTATTACAAAACATGGTAAAGTTGTCAGTGACAGAAAAATCAGGAGGTCAACAGAGGTAAAAGAGGAGAGGTGTCTAAATGGAAGTGAGAATCAATAACTTGCTTGTGAAAATCTGACTTATGTAATTTTTAAAGACCCTCAAAATAAGAGAAGAATAAAAGAGAAATTTAAAAGAAAACAAACAGCCAAAGAGGTGAGACACAGACATTTTGATTGGGGGTGTTGTCTAACTACACAATGAGGTCATCCCATCTCCCGGAAGTGACACGTAATCACCTGCTTTGCACTAGCTCCGCCCCTTCCCTCAAAGGTCCCGCCCCTCCACCAGCAGCCAGGAGGGTGTTAGGGGGCGTTTCTCCAGGAGGAAAGCTGTGAGCTGCGACGCTGAGGAAGGGGACCCCAAAACGTCTGGCACTGCCCCCTCCAGGGATCACTTTGGACCGCCTCACTCGGCCCAGCCGGATTCTGAAACGCCGAGGGGTCAACCTGATGGGTTTCGGGGTCAACGGAAGAGGGGAAGGGGAGCCCTGGCGGGGAGAACCCCCCGGTCCCCCGCCCAGCAGCTGAGGCACAGGAGGGCGGCCATCTTGGCCGGGAGGGTAGGGCTGGGGAGCTGCGGGCGCCGTGCGATTGGGGGGCTCGCCCGGAAGTGACGCCAACTACCCGGAAGCGGAGGGGGTTCCCTGGCCCACTCCCCCCTCGTTCGTT
>NW_012110585.1:3603813-3614771 GCF_000951045.1 Mandrillus leucophaeus | reverse complement strand
GGCCGTGGCTCGACTGCCTGTGGATCGTGCTGGCGCTGCTGGTGTTCTTCGGGGACGTGGGCACCGACCTGTGGCTGGCCCTCGACTACTACCGCAAGGGGGACTACGGCTACTTCGGGCTGACCCTCTTCTTCGTGCTGGTGCCGTCGCTGCTGGTGCAGAGCCTGAGCTTCCGCTGGTTCGTGCAGGACTACACGGGCGGCGGGCTGGGCGCCGTGGAGGGGCTCAGCAGCCGGGGCCCCCCCATGATGGGGGCCGCCTACGGCGCGGCGGTCTCGGCCACGCCGGGGGCGCAGCGCCTGTGCCGCCTCTCCGTGTGGATCTGGCAGTCGGTCATCCACCTGCTGCAGATGGGGCAGGTGTGGAGGTAAGAGCACTGCGGGGTGGGGGCGGGCTGGCCCTGCGGAGCCCCTCTGCCCTCCCGGTGCTTCGTGGGGCGGCCCCTCGGACGGGCCCAGCGCGGGGGGCTCGAAGGAGGGACCGGCCGCGTGCCGCCCCTGGCGTCTCCAAAAGACCAGCGTTTGATCTGGATCCCTGGCCACGCCTTTGGCCCGGGGAGGCCGAGACCTGCTGTTGGCCCGTCCTCATCCCCGCTTCGCACTCGGCAGGGTCCCTGCCTCAGCCCGCCCTCCCCGTCTCCTCTGCAGACCTCCGTTCCCGGGCGCCTCTTTTCCCTGCCTCCCGAGGTAACCAGCTGCAGGCGCCCTGGGCTGCACCCCACCTCGCGGCCCGGGGAAGCCTTCCCTCCTCCAGCCGCTGTACTCGGGTTTGTTCCCGGGTGAGACATCCTTCCCTCTTCCCCCGTTCTCCCTCTGCAGTGGCCTGCGTGGGGCCCTGTGGAAAAACCCTCGCTGCCGCCTGCGAGCACTCCTGGATTCCACGCCCCTTCCCCCTCCCGCACTCCCAGCCCCTGTGAATGACTCCAAACCGCTGCTCTCCTGAAAGGAAAAAAGACTTTTGTTTTTTTTTTTTTTTTTTGGTTTACTGGATTAGACGTGTCCTTTTCTTAGTGACAGGTAAAAATGGAATAAAATGTGATGGGCGCGAGCGTTTGGTGTTAACTCTCACCTCCAGAAAACCAATTAGCCACCTGGATACCTATTCTAGGGGAACGATGTTTTTGGTAGCCAGGCCAGTGCGTAAGTGATTTATATTTACACAAGACCCAAGTTTGGCTTTGCGGCCCTTTCTCCTTTTGTAAATTTCCCGTGTGCCAGTTCAGTCCCTCACAAACCACTTGCAGGTGTTCTTTCAGCCAGGCGCCTTCTTCACTGACTGCCTCCCTGGCTAAACTGAGGAAATGAACCCATTCACACCTGGGTACATCTGTGCCTTCTTACTTAAATTAGCTTGTGTGTATTCTGGAAACAGTGAGTTGCAGGTGAAAGCATTTGCAAGAGAAAAAAATCTTACTGAAGATAAATTACACGCGGGCAAGCTCTTCAAGTGCATGGCTTCTATGAGAAGACATTTTGCCTAGGCTGCCCTGACTCCTAGCTTAGTAGGAGATTTTAGGCACTTAGTAGTTTAGGTAACAGATATACCCAGGTTAGCTGAAATAAAATCTGCTGTCTTTTTAATGGTTTGTCCAGATCTCTTTGCGGAATTTATTTAAATAAAAACATTTCGGAAAGCATGGGGTTGAATTAAGTCAAATCACGAGAGTAGATGCAAGAACTTTGTCCTGCTGGGTTTACATGCAAATTCAGGCTAGGGGAAGTGAGGGTGGTTCCGTAGGCCCTGCACCACCCAGAGTTGTTTACTGGCCTTTCTAGGCTGAACCAAACAGCTTTTTCTCTAGCTGCATTTGTCTGCAGATAATTTGTTTCCTGCTGATAAGTTTATAAGAAGTGAGAGAATAAAAATAGGAAAAGTGCTGATTAACTTTTGGCTGTTGTAAGCATAGCTTGGGGTCAAATAAAATTCTGAAATATGTTTTAAATTTGAAATCTAAATTCCCAAACACCCACACACTCAAAGTCATACCGAATCAAAGGTAGTGTGTTTGGTATTGGAGATATCTTTTTTTTTTTTGGGTGGGGGAGGGTGGTGGTTTCTGATTGTTAAGATGCCAGGAATGAAGCTGGGGAGGGACAAAAAGTATGGGGAAGAGAGATTTTTAACATGCCAGTAGAATTTAGTAGCATGTACTGGTCGGCTTCTGCTGAACAAGCCGAAGTCAACTATCTCCATGAGGTAAACTTCTAAGTGTGGGCAATAAAAATGTTGGTGTCAAGTTAGAATTCCTGAGAGAACTGTTTCTAGTGGAATCTGTCCTGGACACTTATTAGTAGTTAAGCTTTGAGACAGAATGAAATTGGAGTAGAATAAAATCCCACCTCCATTCACCTAAACGTTAATTGTTTCTGGGCAAAGTGGAAGTCCAGATTTTAGGGCAAACTGAAAAGTACATTTAAAATGTCAGTTTAGCTTTTTTAGTTGTATGTGGGGTAGTATTTTTTTTCTGATCTTAACTTTCATCTGCAGTGATATAAAGTGCCTGTGACTTTACTGTCTAGTTTTTTTTACATCTTTTTTCAAGATTAGAGTATATCTCTAAATATTTCCCAAAGTTAAGTTATTAAAAGACATGCTAATTTTGGTAAGTTGTTTCTTCTAACATAGCTATACTTCAAAAGCAGTATTTACTGAGGAAGGATTTTATAAAAAAAAAATTTTTTCCCATTTAGATGGTTTTGTTTGAAATACTGCAGGAGCAAGGTCTGCTGCTTTAATACCTGCTAGCCATGTTGTTTGTGTTGAAATCATTCATATGTAAAAGCTTTAGAGGAATTCTTGTTTTAATCTTTTGGCAAACAATTGCTTGTCAATGTGTATGAACATACATCATCTCTATTTTTATTGAAGATCTTTTGGGTTTATAGTTGTTTCCTTAATCATATTTGCTGTTGAAACTTTGCTGTCTCTTATGGTCACGTGACATAAAGGTTAAGATCTAATATTTCTATCATTTGGTTTGGGCTGCATCTCTAAGAAAAGATGTCAGTGAAGTTGTACATTGTCAAAACTGATTCCATTAAACTATGAATACTTGTCTCTTCAGATTTTTTAAAATGTAAAATTATTTGGTTATAGCTTGGACAAAGCGCAACACCTATTTAATAAAATTTAGTTTCCCTCGATATTAACATGGGGCACTTCTGTGCATCTTGCCATTGCTGTCAAGATGGCAAATACTTGACGTCTTTTATCAAATGACTTTATAGAATGTAAGAAAGTATTTTTGGCTGGGCTGAAATTGGAGCATGGAAGAATGGTTGTCTGTAGAATGATGTGGCCCCGTGAACCTGCTTTGCAGAGCACTAGTGTGTGATTAAGGTCTTTTTCATGCATGCCTTACTCCCACTAATTACTAAACATGTAACAACCTCTGTATAGCTTGATGTGCTTTATTTTTCAGGTGTTTTTCGTGGGGATAACAGGCATATGAATCACGTATTCCAGGAGCATGAGTCACATTGGGCTTCGCTTTTGTACAATGTGTTGTTAATAGAGAGCATTTTCTTGGAGGGTTTGGCTTTAGGAACAGTGTGATTTAGTTCGCTTATTGCATTGATGTGTGCAAGTTTTCCCTTGAGCTATTGTCCTTTCTCTGCTTTTGTGTTACTTTTAGAGGTTGCTTAGTGCATTGTCAGTTCTCTTCAGTCAAGAAGCAACAGTTACTTGACCAAAATGTCACGGCCACATCATTAATCTCCCATTTAATGAATGTAGTTTTATGTGTGTGTTTGCACCCTTCTATTTCAGAGTAAAAGGAATTTACTTCTTTATACGACTTGCCATATTTAAGAGGATGGTCAGTGGTTCTTTATCTTGTGAGATGGGATGTGGTAGAGGGTTGCCTTCAGGGGAGTAAAAAGGAAAAGGCATTTTGCATTTTATAATGGCACCATCCAGCTGAGCAGTCTACAGCTCTGTTTTAGCATTGTTTTCTGATTTGAGACTGGTGCAATTTGGATATGCAGCTCTCTACACAATCAGCAGTGAATGTTGCTGGGCTGGTGAAGACGCTTTATTATTTTTTTAATCACTCCCCTGCCCTCCTCTCTGCTCCTCTGTGTAGGGATACTTAGTCTATTATGGGTCTTTGTTCATGTTGAATATTTTAGAATAGTGGTTCTTAGTTCTGGCTGAGAAGAGAATCTGTTGCAGCCCTTAAATAGAAAAGCCGAGGCACTGCTGGACCTGCTGAAGAAGACTCCCTGGGGAGGACCTAAGAAGTCGTAGTTTTAGAAGACCCACAGGTGATCATGTGGGAACCCCACGCTTGAGAAACACTTGAGAACTGGATTTCAGGCTTATTCCATTTGGAGAGGAATGTTAGATTTGTGTTCTTAATAAATATGATGGCAGAATTGGGAAAGAAATGATCTGGTACCATTAAGTTTGGCCCCCGGATAACACCATAACGAACGACTTTACCTTGGGAGCACGAGGGTCTCAAGGGCTACTCAAGGGGATGCCCTAATGTAATGGTGCTCCGTGTTTTCTGTTTTTGTTTTGTTTTTTTTGAGCTCAAGTATTAATCTCATTCTGAAAGAATTCGCAAATTCAAAACAGTCTTCAGTAAATGTAACCCACTTCTCTTTGCCTTTTGTGAGATACAAATAATGTTTATGTTGCGTGTGAAAGGTATAATAATTCTGTTTATATCTGAAATGAATCTATTAAATAGGCTTGAGGAAACATAACTGGGATTATGAGTGGTGTTGGGATAAGTGATCTGTAATGTCCCTCTAATGCTAAGATTTTGTGGTTTAAGAATGGTAATATTCAATATTTAGATACGTACAAATAAGGAAATTCATCTGTGTGGGGCCAGGGTACCATCATAGACACATTAATAGATTGTATGCTTGTATTTGTGGGGTGTGTGGGTGTGTGAGTAGAAAGAGAATGAGTTTTATATGCTTATTAATGGGTGGGAATCTCATTGTAAAAATAGCATTTTTTTTTTTTAAATTTTATCTGTGAGCTTAATGGAATTCTGGTTAAAAAGAAGCTCAGTGGGAGGCCGAGGCAGGCGGATCATGAGGTCAGGAGATCGAGACCTCCTGGCTAACATGGTGAAACCCCGTCCCTACTAAAAAATACAAAAATAATTAGCTGAGTGTGATGGCGGGTGCCTGTAGTCCCAACTATTGAGGAGGCTGAGGCAGGAGAATGATGTGAACCTGGGAGGCAGAGCTTGCAGTGAGCTGAGTTTGCGCCACTGTACTCCAGCCTAGGCGACAGAGCGAGACTCTGTCTCAAAAAAAAAAAGAAACTCAGTGGGGTTTTTCTGAGGGGAAAGTTGGGTAAAATTGATCTGAGAAAAGTATAAATGAGTTTGAGTAGTCAAAAAACTTTGAAGAATGTTGAGGCTTACCCGATCAGGAAGTGGATGTGCTATAATGTGTCAATAATTAGACCAATGTGCAGAGAAATTAAGCAGATAGTTCAAAGGAGAATGAAGAGTCTATACATATATTGATATGTTTGTGAGAATTTAGTACATAGTAAAGGTGGCATTGCTAATCAGTGGATGGAAAAAGAATTATTTAACAAATGATAGCAATCGAATATCCAGTTGGAAAAAAAAAATGAATCTCTACCTTAGGTAAACAGAAGTGCTAAAAGAATGAAAGGCGTAAACATAAAGTGTTAAACTGTAAAAACACTAGGATGATTATTTTTTATAATGTTGCAGTGGGCAAGACCCTTTGGTACCATCAAGGAAAAGGAGGAGCAGATTTAACCACATGAAGTTGCCTCTCCTGGTTTCTTCCCTTCTTCCTCCTCCCATCTGAAAAATCCAGAAATACATGCTTAGCTGTGAGGGTAAGTGGGTTAAATTGAGACAGAGATACTTCCTGTGGGAGAATGAATAAGAAGCGAACATCTCTGAAGATTTATTTCTTGTTTTTGAGTGAACAGTAACCCTAAAAACTTGACATTTGTGGTAAATCCTCAAGGGAAGGGGATGAAAAAATGGCATGCTTTGGAGCGAAATTGCAACTGGTGATGCAGCATAGTATTTCCAGAAGGATCCAGAAATGAAGTATCAAAATCTGTATTGTAAGAAGGCCAGAGCTCCTGAAATCTAGCAGGCAGGTGCCTACTAGAAGTCACAAGTTGTTCATTTCTGTCTTCAACATCATTTGACTATAGACTTACTCATAAGGTCAGTTGTCTAGTCAGGCTTATGCAGTAGGTAGATTCTGGAATGTTGGAAAGATTCTGCGGGATGGAAAGATTCTGTGGGATGGAAAGATTCTGTGGGATGCAAAAAGAAGCTGTGTCTCCGATGTTGCCATTTTCACCCCGGGATGATTTGCTTTACAGCGAGCTGTCTGCAAATAAGTTTGTGGTTAAAATTTTAGTTTACTCCCCATGATGTGCTGTTCATCTAGTTTCTTCTCATCGGAAATTCTGGATTTCTTATTTGACTTTTAAAAAGTAGAACTTTTTAAAAAATTTATGAAAATATACTCTCATTTAACAAGTTCAGTGACTTTTGACTAATTGCCTAAAGACAATCCACTGCTTACCACTATTGGAGATATTTAAGAAAAGCACAGGACATAGCCTGGTATGAAGGGAATGACTGTTGGAGGTAAGAAGTCAGGTTTGTCACTCTGCAAGTTACAACCACTGGCCTCAGTTTCTTCATATTTATCAAACAAGGAGTTAAATGGATTGATCTTTAATGTCTCTTCAATGTAAAAAAGTTCATTATGCTACAGGTATTTGTGCTTTGAAAATAGCTTTAAAGAGGGAATTTTAGTCTGGTTCGATCAATTAAACTATTTTTAAAGCAAGTGTATATGTCTCCTAGGTGCTGATTTGGAGTAGAGAGTTCAAAGTCCTGCCATGGATTGTTCCGACTTACTAAACAAATTCTCATTTTGAGTCACTTACCTACCTATAGGGACATTTTGTAGATCTCATTAGTTAATGTCAAAATTTATGGCAGACTAAACTTACTGAGAAACTTGTGCTGACTTTATCAGCTAATTTTGTGAATTTGCAATTTCAGCTAAAATTAAACTGTATTTTTCAGTAGTCTTTTTTTGTCATCTGTTTTAAATTTTTACTGGTAGATTAAGCTAAAGCAATATATGCATATCTGTTTAAGCCATGTATTTTGGAGGTTTTTCTGAATTGTTTACCAAGGTTAATTTCTTTTGTGGGGGGTCAGAACCTTAAAATTACCTACTGTAATTTGTTGTTTGAGATGTGTTCTTTAACTTTGAAAAGTTAGTGTTTGTAAAACAATTTTTTTTTTTTTAGTGATACTATCATGTCACTTCAGCTCTTTTAGGAAATAATTCTGTTAAGTGAATTTTTTTTTTTTTTTTAGATTAAGGTATAAGTTCTTTTTTGGCACTAGTCGAATTTTTAGGAAAGATGGAATTTGCTTAGAGAATTCAGTGGATATTGTTACAGTGACAATATAGTTCTACATAAAATTTCAACATTAGAGTTTTCATTTCTGTATTTCTAATGTGGATAGATCTTGGTATATTGCATATTTTAGTATAGCTCAAAACATACTACTGCACCCTATGGTATTTTACAGATTGCTAACAAAAAATTTCTTCTCATTGATCTCTTTTACCTTGGAATGTTAAACAAGTGGTTTTAAAAATAATTTTTGTTTTGAATGGAGTGTTTTCGTCTTCTTAGTTTAAATGAGGAAGCAATATCTGTTTTATCTTGGTCATTGATTTAGAGCATAGACTGTGCTCATCATTCATTTCTAGGAAGAAATTAGAATATTCGGTTCACAGAGAGCTACATACTGTTTTCTTCACAACCCTCTTGGAGGAAAGGTAGGGTTGATAATTACAGCTTGCCCTGGCCAGACGCTTTCACTCATGGGTCGGTGAGCTAAAACATTCGTATCACCATGATGCTTCCTTTTCTTTCCATCTTAAATACACTGAACAAATGAGGAAAGGCAGCAGATTTGAGGAAGACGCCAAACCCGTAGCTTGGGAAGCTTGCCAGTAAAGTCGAGCAGGCAGGGCAATCCAGAACTCAGGCCCCTCCAGAGGGCAGGCGCCTGGCTTTCTCACTTCAGCTGTGTTTCTTCAAGTGTGGCAGAGACTCCTGTGTTAGGAGAGTGCACGGGGCCATTAACATGTGGATTCCAGGCCTTACTACAGACTTCAGGATCAGAGCCTCAGGGAGTTGGGCCAGGGAATGTGTATTTTTGCTCAATTTTTATTATTGAAGCTTTTAAGCACACAGGGAAATAGAGCAGTATAATGAATACCTGTTACCATTCACCTGGCTTCAGTAATTTTTTTTTTTTTTTAAAGAAACAAGATTCTCACTCTGTTGCCCAGGCTGGAGTGTAGTGGCGTAAGCATAACTCCCTGCAGCGTTGAACTTCTAGGCTCAAGCAATTCCCTTGCATCTGCCTCCTGAGTAGCTGGGGCTTAAGGTGTGTGCCACCATGCCTTGCTCATTTAAAAAGATTTTGGTAGGCCAGATACGGTGGCTCACGCCTGTAACCCCAGCAGCTTGGGAGGCTGAGGCAAACGGATCACGAGGTCAGGAGATCGAGACCATCCTGGCTAACATGGTGTCTCTACTAAAAATACAAAAATTAGCCAGGTGTGGTGGCATATGCCTGTAGTCCCAGCTACTCAGGAGGCTGAGGCAGCAGAATCACTTGAATCCGGGAGGTGGAGGTTGCAGTGAGCTGAGATTGTGCCATTGCACTCCAGCCTCAGTGACAGAGCGAGACTCCATCTCAAAAAAAAAAAAAAAAATTTTTTTTTCAGAGATGGGGGTCTTGCTATATTGCCCAGGCTGGTTTTGAACTGTTGGCCTCGATCAGTCCTCCTGCCTTGTCCTCCCAAAGTGCTGGGATTATAGGCATGAGTTGCTGTGCTTGGCCAGTTGTTGATATAGATATATTTGGCCGGGTGTGGTGGCTCATGCCTGTAATCCCAGCACTTTGGGAGGCTGAGGTGGGTGGATCACGAGGTCAGGAGATCGAGACCATCCTGGCTAACATGGTGAAACCCGGTCTCTACTAAAAAAATACAAAACATTAGCTGGGTGTGGTGGCGGGTGCCTGTAGTCCCAGCTACTTGGGAGGCTGAGGCAGGAGAATGGTGTGAACCTGGGATGCGGAGATTGCAGTGAGCCAAGATCACGCCACTGCACTCCAGCCTGGGCAATGGAGTGAGACTCCGTCTCAAAAAAAAAAAAATATATATATATATATGTATGTATGTATGTGTGTGTGTGTATTTAACACATATCCTATCCTGATGTTGCACCTCTAAATACTTCACCTCAAATATGAAATATTTAGAATAATTCTACAAAGCTACAGTATCATTGCATCTGAGAAAATTAACAGTATTTCCATATTTTTCCTTAATTCTGTAAAATCATCTAATAGCTGCTTTGTACTCAGATTTACTTAGTTTTTGTCCCCAGCAAATTTATTTGTGGTTTTTTTCTCCCCTTCAAACAGGGACTTAGTAAAAATTTATGAATTACGTTGCTGTTTCTTTAGAAGAGTCCCTCTCCTTTTTTTTTTCTCATGACATTGACTTTTTTCCAGGGTCCAGTCCAGTTCTCTTGTCTGCTCATATTTTGCGTTGCCTGAGTGTTTCTTCCAGGTGCCGTTTGCACTCTGTATGTCTAGTATACTTGAAGTTGCATCTAGGAGCTGAATTACATTCAGGCACAAATTTTTGTCAGAAGTACTGCTTTCTTCATATTTGCATCATATCAGTAGGTGCCCCATACCTGTTTTGTCCCACCACTAGTGATGCTAAGTTTTATCCCTTGGTTAAGGTTGCGACTGCCAGATTTCTTTATATAAAGGTAGTTTTTCCCTTTGCTATCGGTAGGTAACTAGGGAGTCATATGTTAGCAAAGTGTCAGTGTCTAAAACCCTTTACCTTATGGTTTTGGTGTCTGTTGAGAATCCTTGCTGGAATCAATTATTAAGTAGTTGTCGGTGGTGGGGATGTGTATTTTAAACAGGCTTCCTGGTAATTCTAACCTTTAAGGTTTGATAGCCACTGCTGTCATATTAATAGAACTAGGAGCTGAGTTATCAGGTCTGTTGAATGGGTTGCCAGTCAACAGTTAATGAGTTTAAGCTTCATGTTCATTTTAGAGAAACTAAGATAAATAAAGTGCCCCCTAAGGCCCCCTAGGTCCTAGTTTAGTTGTTGGAGAGGACATGTGTGTGATGCTTGCAGTAAACTTGAGGTGAGCCCTGCTAGTGTGTTAGAATGTATGACAAAAATTCAAGCAGAGTGGAGGAGGCATAGAGAAATTAAGGAGGAAAGAAAACTATATTGGATATTCTGTTTTTATATACATTGTCTCACTTAATTTTCACAAACATTTTGTGCCCATTTTCTAGAAGAAGTGGGCTTAAAGTGATTAAGTAACCTATGGCACTGGTGGAGGCACCTTTTGAAGCCAGAGCCCACCAAGCTGTGGGCGGGACAGAATTAGTTTGCTTTACTCTGGGACGTTGTGGTCTGGCTTATTGAAGATGGAGGAATGATATTCTTCAACCCCTGGGGCCTCTTGGTATATAAGCTGAGGTTCTTTGAGACCTCTGATGTCTAGTCTAATGTATTAATATTAAACTCTGCAGAGCTTGGGGTGGGCTTGTAACTCTTGTAGTTGACTGTAACTGCTGATGGATCAAACAGCTGAGTAATATTAATACCTCTGGGTCTGTGTCTTAGGACATAGTTTTCAGTACTTCATTCTCCTTCTCAGGGTAGGTGCACCTTTTGACCCTGTGACTTCCACATTACAGAAAGGAATATGTAGGTTTGGCATACCCCACAGGTCCCATGTAAATACTGCACTCAAATATGTTGGTTCTCTCTTGACCTGTTGGAAACATTGAGAACAGCAGTTGTATCCCGAGGTTATAAGGAAGCTCCCCTCCCCTCCCCTCC
>NW_012110585.1:3579870-3603048 GCF_000951045.1 Mandrillus leucophaeus | reverse complement strand
GGATCTCAGCTCACTGCAAGCTCCGCCTCCTGAGTTTACGCCATTCTCCTGCCTCAGCCTCCCAGCTGGGACTACAGGCGCCCGCCACCACGCCCGGCTAATTTTTTTTGTATTTTTTAGTAGAGACGAGGTTTCACCGTGTTAGCCAGGATGGTCTCGATCTCCTGACCTTGTGATCCGCCCGTCTCGGCCTTCCAAAGTGCTGGGATTACAGGCTTGAGCTGCAGCGCCTGGCCTAGATTACCAGTATTTAAACGTACATGGGAATGGTGAGAAAATCTGAGAAACTTGTAACAGAGAAGCTCAGTGCCAGAAATCCTAGGAGAGGCTGGGCTGGCAGAGGTGGGGCCTGGGGTCTGTGGACTTGCACAGGGCAGGGAGGGTTAGATGCTCTGCTCATTATGATTCTGCATCAAAATGAGCAGAACTCCAAATCTGTCATTTTGTTTGGTCATAAGGAAAGCAGCTTTTGAGTAGTCAACTGAAGAGTTATAAATCACCCTACACTGTACATTTAAAAGATGCCATTTTGCCTTCAAAGATGAAGAAAACTGAAGGAAAAGATGGTGTCTTCCAATAAAGGAATTCTGTGTTCAAAGTTCAGCAATCAAATGGTTTTGGTTGTGCCTGGAGGGTGATGGTATATATGGCTGTGGGTTGGAAGGAAAGATAAACTACAATAAAGGACTCATTACTCAGTTTGCAGATTAAACAAAAGTTGTCAAAACGAAGCTGAAGTTAGAGACAATCACGTGATGAGTTTGGAAAAACAGAGAATTTGAATGTGTTTGTAGCATTTGTGGACTGTGTTTGGGGTGTCTACTATTTGATAGGATCTGCATAATAATTTTTAGGTAGTTTCTGAGATGTAATGTGGGAAGAGTCAATGTGTACCCCAGCAGGCCTTTATGATTAAATGTGATATGTGTCAGGCGTGTTACCTGATTTTGGATGGGGCCTGGTGGGGTTGGAGTGTTTCTTTTTGCTTATTGCTTGGCATTTCAGCTCACTATCTCAGTTTGCGATGGGCTCATATCTGCTGTAATGTGATATACACATTCCTGAAAAACCTCTCATTCTGCAAAATCATACACTAAAAATAACAGGGCTATAGGAAAAAAATAGAATTAAGGCCAGACTACTTAAAACTATGTAACTTTTTAAGTGGAATTTTAACAAAAGCAATGACAATTGAAGTAAAAATACAGGGAGGCTTAACTCTTCCTTGACACTTGCACTCAGCATTACACCCAACTGATTGTAGGCCTTATTTTATCCTGGGACATGTTTATCCCGGGTTTTAGATTCATTCTTGGAGATGTTAGTTTATTTTGGAGGCCAGTTTCACCAGAATTAAAGCTCTGCTTCAGAGTGTAGCCTTCATGTGCCCCACACTATCACTGGGTAATGGAGAGCCCAGTAGATACTGAGGTGACTAAACCAGCCACCCTCATGCCCACTACTTGCACAAAAGGAAGGTGGTTTGATACAATTGATTTTTCTTAGGGTTGTTTTTTTTCTTTTTTTTCTTTTTTCTAAGTCTTTCTCATTATTTGTGAAAAAATCTTGGCCCTCAATAGCTTCAAAACGTTAACATGCTGGGAAGAATGGCTCCTGAACCAACACTCCTTTTGCATGATACTGTTGTCATTCCCATTTTGCCAGTCATGTGGGAAGGAATCCACATCCCAGAGACATGTGTTGTGGCAGTTCTGACATGTTTTTGAATCAGCCATGGTGTCAAGATGCAGCTTTTGAGAATGTCAAGTTTCAGTTGCTTTGGGAAGTTCTTGTTTGGGAGATATCCTAGAGTGTTTCAAGGTTAAGTGACATTTCTTACCTTTCTTATGTTTTGTTGGCCCTTGTCTACAATAAAGAACTGAAGTGGAGCTATTTTTGTCCACTTTCACATTCTGCCTCTGAAACCCAGCCACTGGGTGGGATGCTATAATTTCTCAATGCAGCATCGGCATTTGAACAACACATGTGAAGCAGGAATGGTTTTACGTTTTGGTTCATTTGAAATGTGGTTATAGTGAGGTTTTAAATAAATCATTTGAGCAGACAGTAAACAAAAAAAGAGCAGCAGTAGCCAGTTGTCAAGGAAAAGACTGATGGGTAGAATAAACAGACTGCTTTCTGCAGTATAAACAATCTGTTTTCATGGTTTTTTTCTCTTTCTTTTTGAAGGGTGATTGGGAGAACTTCCAAATTAAGTAGAAGTTAGTTAAATATGAGAGGCAGTAAATCCACAATGTGTGTGTTAATGATTATTACAACCTGTGTTCTCAATAGCTGTAATAACAAAAATGTCAGTGACTGAACACAATGGAACAGTATTGTTTATCATGGGGTGGAATGGCTGGTGGTGGCTTTGACATCCTCAGGACTCAACACCTCAGCATTCAGTCAGAGAAAGGAAAGAAACTATGGAGAAAGTATAACTGCTTCTTAAAAACTCTAGCTTGGGCCAGGCGTGGTGTCTCATGCCTGTAATCTCATCATTTTGGAGGGCCAAGGTGGGAGGATCTCTTGAGCCCAGGAGTTTGAGACCAGCCTGGGCAATGTAGGCAGACCCTGTCTCTACAAAAATTAAAAATAGATGAGCTGGATGTGGTGTGGCACACCTGTGGTTCCCAGCTAGTTGGGAGGCTGAGATGGGAAGACTACTTGAGCTCAGGAGGTTGAGGCTGCAGGGGGCTATGATTGTGCCACTGCAGCCTGGGTGACAGAGCAAGACTCTCTCTCTCTCTCAAAAAAAAAAAAAAAAAAAAAAAAGCCCTGGTTTGAGGTAAAGTGAAACATATCACTTCCACTCATGTGCCATTGTGAAGAACTAGCCGTGGACCATACCTAGATCAAGGGTGGCTGGGCAACACCTTCACGTCACAGGAGAAGGAGCCTGCATTTTGGTGGATAGAGACTCAAAGAATTCTGTGTATATCAGGTACCCTCCAGATTAAAGTGGGAAGGGGATGGGGGCCATGAATGTGTCTGTGTGTGTGTATATATAAAAGAAATGGTATTGCAGAGTACAAGAGACAATTTCCCTTTAAAACTTTGATTTCTGTTTTGATTCGGGAGTTGGCAGGCTTTCTCTGTAAAGAAGTATTTTAAGATGTGTAGCCACAGAAGGCCTCTGGTGCACAGTCCCCTTAAAAAATATAAAAATCATTCTTAGTCTGAGGGTCATACAGAAATAGCCTGAGCCCTGTTTCCGTTGATCAGCTCAAACAGGTAACTATTTAAATTAGCTTTTAAAAATACTTGTGAAGTTTAATGAAGAGTGAGCCATACTAAATATACTAAACTATCTTGAAGCAATACAACTGGAGTTTTAAATAATTTTTCTTTAGATGAGGTTTCATTGAGGTAAAAATGGCCTTCATGGACTCAATGAAAAGTATTACAGCCCTGTGCCCAAGACTCATCAATGTTTCAGGTCTTAAAGAAAACTTCATCTGGTTGAGGAAAGATTGGGATCTTGGTTTGTGAGCACAGCTTGTGTGCTCTCACAAAATCTTGTCCCATTGTTGGAGACTTTATTGGGTGCCATCTCCCAGGAAACTATCCCCAAAAGTGACTACTTGTTCTCATCTGTTGAATATATAGACCACCAAATAGATACCTAAAAAATGTGCAAAATTATACCTACATTTAGAAATGTACTCTAAAAGCCTATACAGTAAATCTTCAACGTCATCAATGCATTCTTAGGAACTGCAATTTTAAGTGAAACTATGTATATGGAAGCCAGTTTTCCCATAGGCTAATTGATGCAAGCACAAGTTAAGTTTCTATGGCATATTTCTGGTCACAAAAACACCACCAAACTTTTAAGTAAAGACCAAAACACTTCAGGCATTAAACATTGAAATAAATGTGAGCCATACCTACATTTAAGAAAGATTAATACAACGTGAGGTAATTATTTACCCACTTATTGCACCTGGTCACAGGTGGCCAGAGCCTGTCCTAGGAGCTCAGGGCACAAGGTGGGCACCAACCCTGGACAGGGTGCTATCCCATCATGGGGCACACTCACACCCCCACTTATGTCCTTAGACTGGACCCAGGTAAATGCATTAATAAACTTAATGTGCTCAGCTTTGTCCAGGAGGAAACCCGAGTACCTGGAGAAAACCCACCAGACAGTGGCCTGGTTTGGGAATGGATTTTTCTTATCAACTGTGTAACTAAATGACGGTCAATGAAACGATGTTATTTGAAGATGTGCTGTATACTAAAATATACGGAATTCTATTTGGTTTGTGTGTTAGTAACCCCTGGGGATGGATTCAAATGATCTAAAAATTCCTTATTGAGGCTGGGCATCGTGGCTCACGCCTGTATTCCCAGCACTTTGGGAGGCTGAGGCAGGTTGATTGCATGAGCCCAGGTGTTTGAGACCAGCCTGGACAACATGGTGAATCCCTGTATCTACAAAAATGAAAAAAAGTTATTAAAATCCTTATAAAGGTGTTAAATATCTAAATATGACTTAAATGTAAAACCAAACCAGAAATGTTTTCGTCAAAACAGGTCAGTATGTTTTGTAAGTTCTTACAGAAAACCATAAAATATTAAAAAAACAGAAATCTACCATTCTAGCACTGAAGTTTCTAACAGTCAGCTATCTTAAAATACCTGTTTAGTTAGTTCCAAGTGTTAGGTTACATTTTCTGACATTCTTAATTGACTTTTGAAAATTAAGTTACTAATAAATGAAATAATATAAATATGTGTGTGTGTGTATCTATGTATGTGTATATATGTGTGTCTGTATATATATATATATATATATGTATGTATTTAGAGGCTATTTAATAATTTAAAAGTTCCTTTCCATAGTATCTCTACCAGTTGAGACTGTACCAGGGTCTGTATGAGGGCTCTTGTTTCTTCTTAAAAAGCCAAAATCTGTGACCTGTGTGGCTAATAAGTAATTATTATCTTCTCAGACTATTGTACTTGAGAGATTAAACTGCAAATTATAATTAGAATAAAACTATACTCTGAAACCTTTAACAGACTCTGTATGGTGGTAGAGGTCAAATATACACTATGTATGCGATAATTTTTTTGTCTAGCTGATCTTATTAATAGAGTTTTAACACTTTTCATTATATTTGCTTATATTATCTGGTGCCGGCTGAGTCTTGCCCTTACACTGGAATCATCTATTGTAGCTAGGGGATATTACTGTCCAGACTACAGACAGTCTTGACTTGTTGGCGTTGTATAAAACCATGTCTGAGCATGCTCCAGATAAACACTATTATGTACATTGCTTCCAAAAGTTCATACTACTGCAAATGTTATAATCCTTATAGTGTGTTTAAACCCTTCTTCCTGAGCCTTTCCACTTCATGAGCCCACTTGGCCAGACTCGCCAAAAACCATACTTAGGGGCCTTATAGTAATAGTAATAGCATAGGTCTTAGGACCTGTTTTCAAGACCAAATAAAAAATGAATTGGTTAACCTCACATTGTAGTTTATTTTGACTAGCACAGGTGTAATCTTAAATAATTTTTAAAAATCTGGAAAATAAGCCAGGTGTGCTGATTCATACTTGTAATCCCAGCACTTTGGATTGCTGAGGTGGGGGGATTACTTGAGTCCAGGAGTTTAAGACCAGCTCGGGCCCAGTATGGTGGGACCCTATGTCTTCAAAAAGTTAAAAAAAAACAACAACAAAAAACTAGCCAGGTGTAATGGTGCATGCCTGTAGTCCCATCTACTCGAGAGGCTAAGGAAGAGAATCACTTGAGCCCAGGGCTTTGAAGCTGCAGTTATGTGCCACTTCACTCCAGTGTGCCACTTCACTCCAGTGTGGGTGGCAGAGTAAGACCTTGTCTCTAAAAACAAACAAAGAAAAACACAAGATAACAAGTGCTGACAGGTATGTGGAGAAATTGGAACCCTTGTGCACTGATGATAGGAGTGTGGAATGGGGCAGCTGCTGTGGAAAGCAATATGGTGATTCCTCAAAAAATGAAACATGGAATTACCCCGTGATCCAGCAATTGTAATTCTGGGTATATATATCCAAAAGAATTGAAAGGAGGTTCTCAAGGAGATATTTGTACAGCCACGTTCATAGCAGCACTATTCACAGTAACCAAAAGTGGAAGCCACCTAAGCCTTCGTCAACACGAGTGAATAAACAAAATGGATATGAGATGCGTACAAAGGAATATTTCAGCTTCAAAAAGGAAGGCAGTTCTGACACATGCTGCAACATGGATGAACCTGGAGTACATTCTGCAAAGTGAAATAAGCCTGCCACAAAAGGACAAACAGTATGTGATTCCACTTACAAAAGGGCCCTAGAGGAGTCAAGTTCATAGAGACAGAGAGTAGAAAGGGGGCTGCCAGGGGCTGGGGCGAGGGGAGATGTGGAGTTACTGTTAATACGGTGCAAAGTTCCAGTTTTACAAGATAAAAAGTTACAGAAATGACTGTTGATGCAGTGTGAGTGTATTTAATGTCACTGAACTGTACACTTGAAAATGGTTAAGATGGTAAATTTTGTTGTGTATACTTTTCAGAATTAAAACGTTTTTTACAAATACTCTAGATATTTTTATTTCTTCCTAGCCCTACTACAGCTTGAAACACACAAACAAATGAACGAACAAACAAAATCTTTTTCTCTTCCTCACCCGGGACTGTTGCCCAACTTACAAAACAAAACCACGGCTAATATATCCACACAGCTGACCCATCTGAGCTCAAGGTATGCCTCCTATCAGTGTCCTGGCCACACTGACCAGCTGAGGACCGGTCTCAGATGTCACCTAAAAGTACTTTAAAACTGACTGCTCGCACTTCTGCAGCACCGTCTGACCATGACCAGGTAAAAAGTTAGTCCTGGTGTTAATGCGCCACAGTGATGCCTGTAATGACAGGGTTTAACAAGACAACCCCAGTGCCATTAAGCCTGAAATTATTCCAATATAGGACCTGTGTGGTATTTTAAGTCAGAAGAGTGCTCTTTCAAACTCCCCTTCCTACGATGTCACCTGTGGTCGTAGGGGCTCACCACCACCTTATAGCAAGGGCAACAGCCTGGTCCTCCCTTTTGGAGCCCAAGTCCTTAGCCCTGCCACGGACCAGTTAACTTGGGCAAGGTGTTGACTCTAAAACCCTATACTGTAAATAGTGTTTATTTTGGTTAGAAAGATTAGGAACAAACTGGGCATGGTGGCTCATGCCTGTAATCCCAGCACTTTGGGAAGCGGGCAGATCACTTGGGTCTGGGAGTTCAAGACCAGCCTGGGCAACATGGTGAGACTGAGACTGAGATGGGAGGGTGACTTGAGCCTGGAAGGCGGAGGTTGCAGGGAGCTGGGATCTCGCCACTACACTCCAGCCTGGGCAACAGAACCAGACCCTGTCTCAAAAATTAAATAAATAAATAAATAAATAAATAAATAAATCAGGAACAGCTTTGTGGAAGAAGATACTATGTCATAGGGTTGTTTTGAGTTAAGAATTAACACATGCCAAGTCTCAGAATAGTGCTTGATGCATATGGTAAGTATTTGCTGAACGTTAGGTATTAACAGCTTTTTCTACCTGGCCCACAGTGTTGAAGATTTGACTTGGCATTGATGAGGTTCTTCCTTGCCAAATTTTCCTCCTTTGTATAACTTATCTATTCCTCTTTCCACATATATAAATGTACAAAACAAGCCTTGCTTACGTGTTCAAAGAATGAATAAATTCTCCAAATAAAGACCTAACAATGTTAAAGCGTTACAAACGTGCCTATTAAATAATTGTTCTCATTGTGAGTGGAACCAGGAGAAAACTATAGTCACTTTGTAATCTAGTTATAGGTTGATATATGCTTGTATAAAAAGGCTATCCATATTCAAGAATAAAATTAGGCAAGCATGTCATCTGAAATACAGTCTGTCTAAAAGTCAAAACATTGTCTAGCACCAAAGAAATCTAAAAATGTTTATATAAGTTTTTAAGAAAAAATTTCATTATGAAATATCATACATATGTAAGCTTTTGACTGAAAAACGTTCACTACTCTTCAGTTGATGAAGAAAATACTGAGTATAAATTGTTTAACTAAACAACAACCCTTTAAAATCCCCTCACCAAAGACGGACATTAACCAGCATTTCCCATCCTTTCCAAACATTATCAACCAGTCTTAGTGCACTTGTTACTCTCAGGTCAGAGACCTTTTTTGGTTCCTCTTCATAGAATACATCCGAAACTTTGAAACGAAACGTATGAAGTGTTGTGGTTCCAGAAGACTTCTAACCCTGTATGTCATTATTGTGTTTTAGCCCCGACTTTCATAGCGAATTGTTACAGCGTTTTATTATTTTCATATTTTAGACACAAGGTCTTGTTCAGTCGCTCAGGCTGTAGTGCAGTAACACGATCATAACGCGCTGCAGCCTTGAACTCCTGGGCTGACATGCTCCTCCTGCCTCAGCCTCCCGAGAAGCTGGGGCTACAGGTGCAGGCCACCACAGCTGGCTAATTTTTGTAGTTTTGTATTTTTTTTCCCCCTCCTGTGGAGATGGGGTCTCGCTGTGTTGCCCAGGCTGGGCTTGAACTCCTGGGCCCAAGCAGTCCTCCCACCTTGGCCTTGCAAAGCGCTGGGATTGCAGGTATGAGCCACTGTGCCGGTCCCAGTCATGATACCTTTGTATTTCAACCAAATCATTTTCCTGCCCTGTACTGTTTGTCTCCATGCTTTTGCATGTGCTGTTTCCTTTACTTGTTCTCAAACAGGGATGATTTTGCTTCCCCAACCCTTGCAGGGTATATGGCATGTCTAGAGACTGGTTGTCACAGCTGGAGGGGTGCTACTGGCTTAGTTGGTAGAGGCCAAGGGTGGTACTAAACTTACTATACAAGGGGAGGCCCTCACCACAAAGGATTTTTTAGTCCAAACATTGCTTGTGCCATGGTTAAGAAACCTGAGCTGGATAGTCCTTTCCCCTGTTCTTAGTTCAGGTTCCAGCCATTCTTTATGCTCTCTTGTTACCTCTTCTGTGAAAGCTAGTTCTGATCATTCCATCCAGATAATCACGTTTGACTTTGAACTTTCCCAGACAAAGCACTTTTGTTAATTAATACTTTTATTATTTTAATTTTTAATTTTTTTTGAGACAGGGTCTCGCTGTGTCGCCCATGCCGGAGTGCAGTGGTGCTTCTCATAGCTCACTGCAACCTCAACCTCCCAGGCTCAAACAGTTCTCCCACCTCAGCCTCCCAAATAGCTGGGACTACAGGTGTGTGCCACAATGCCCAGCTATTTTTTTTTTTTATAGAGATGGGGTCTTGCCGTGTTGCCCAGGCTGGTCTTGAACTCCTGGGCTTGAGCAATTCCGCTATCTCGGCCTCCCAAAGTACTGAGATTACTGGCATGAGCCAGCCTGCCTGGCTACTTTAAAAAAAAATCCTGTTTATAATCTGTTTTCTCCGTTGGTAAACTCATTTAAGGTAGGCTCTGTATTGATTCATCTTTGTTTCCTGCAAAGTAATTTGTATATAGTGGAGAGCATTATCTTTCTGAATGAACAAACACAGCATGAAAGTCCTACAGTGTTGACACCAGACAGTTGGGCCAAGAGCAACTAAATGATGGTTGGTGAGGACATTGGAAGGTGGAGGAGTCCCCTGATGAAACTTGAGTTGGGCTTCCGATGAAGGGTGGGACTGAAAAACTAGTGTTTTGAGGGAGGAGAAACAAGACCATATTATGTAACTATAAGCAAATGTACATGTGCACACATACACACACATATCAGGGAAGTATTTAATTCTGACAGTACCTTGAGAACAGCCTCAGCCAACCTGGAGGGTTTGCTTGTGCCATTCCCCAGGGACTGGTGGCTCAGATGGTGGTTTTAATCTCTTGCCTTTGAAATGTTAGGCGGACTGAAAGTATGTAGAGGTTTATTTTAATCTGTCTTTTGTGTGTGGTAGCTAAAGTCTAGTATTACCCTCTAGAAAATTGTCAGTTAACAGTTACCTAAAGGAAGCTACGTGTGTGACAGCCGTCCACCTTGCAATGGGTCTTCTAGCTAGATGCTTGTTCTTTTTGGGTGACTGTACTCCTTTAGTGCTCAGACAGAACCAAAACCAATCAGAAAATGAATTGAAAGAAGAGGGCTGGGTGCGATGGCTCACACTTGTAATACCAGCACTTTGGGAGGCTGTTGCGAGAGGATTGCTTAAGGCTGAGAGTTCGAGACCAGCCTGGTAACATGGGAAACCCTATCTCTCTCAAAAAAAAAAAATATATATATATGTGTATGTGTGTGTGTGTGTGTGTGTGTGTGTGTGTGTGTGTGTATGAAAATTAGCCAGGTGTGGTGGTGTATGCCTGTAGTCCCAGCTACTCGGGAGGCTGAGGCGGGAAGATTATTTGAGCTTAGGAGATCGAGGCTGCAGAGAGCTGTGATTGTGCCACTGCACTCTACCCTCCAGCCTGGGTGCCTGAGTGAGACCCTGTTTCTAAAAAAAAGAAAAAAGACAAGAAGAGTTCACTTGATATTTTAGCAGCTAAGTGCTTTGTCATTGCTTTTGTGAGTTATGTATAAAGTCAACATTATCTACCATATGTAAAATTAGAAACTTTCTGTGTATATATACGTGTATATATATACACATATATGTCCTTTATTTTGAACCTTGATGTGCATGTACGAAAAGTTCTTTCTGGTTGGAATTCAGGTGGTGCTCTTTCATAGCTGCTTGATGACCAAAGTCACATAAGACTAATGAGATAATTCATTTTTAATACTTTATGTTTTTTGACCCATTTGTAGTTTTTGAAGTTTCTCACTATTATTGATCCTTGAGGTTGCTGTAGGTCCAGCCGGAGCTGATTCTCTAGAGTAGACCGATTTGTTGTTGAGCGTGCAAAATGACTAGTTTGACCGGAATGCATATTTGTAGCCAGTTTTCAGTAATTTTACCCTTAATAGTGTTCATTAAGATAAGCTGTTTCTCCATGGGGTGGTTTCTTGCCTCTTCTGCCTGGAGTTTGGAAGGCCTGGCTCCCACCCGGTCACTAGGCCCTGCACTCTGCTTTCTGTGCTGCGGCAATCTCCCGCCTCTCTTAGTAACCCAGGCGCAATGGGATCCCTTTTATTGGGTTGCAGTGGAGAAGGACCTCAGACTTCAGGCTTTCCATCTCAGAAAGGGCCTCAGGTGGAGCAGGACATCAGCTCACTGTGTGAGTTTTCTCCTGGGACTACTATGACAAAGTATTTCATAGCAGGGACTGGGTGGCTTTAAACAACAGAGCCTGGGCTAGAAGTCTGCAGTCAGGGTGTGAGCAGGGCAGTGCTCCCCTGAGACTCTGAGCGGGACTCTTCCATGCCCCTTCCTAGCTTCTGGGGTGGCAGTCAACCCTTGCCGTTCCTGACTTGCAGCCGTCTGACCTCAGCATCTACCTCTGCTGTCACTGGTGTTTTCCCTCTGCGTGTATGTCCACATTTTCCTCTCCTTAGAAGGAAACCAGTCATGTTGGATTAAGGGCCTTGCCTATTCCATTATGACCTCACCTTAAGTTAGTACATCTGCAGTGACCCTATTTCCAAATTTGGTCATGTTCTGAATTTTTGGGGGAGGGGGTTAGGACTTCATCTATCTTTTTGGGAGGGAGAATTGAACCCGTAACACTCATGGTCTTTTCTTAGCATAATGGGTTTTGAAACTCTGTTGTACTTGACCCAGTGTCAGTATGACTAATGAAAAATGAAGGCAGTTTGTTTCCTTGAAGTTTGGGTATAGGTAACCCTTAAGATAAGGACATTTTGTGTTTATGAAAATATACCGTAATGCAGGTCATAACATTGGCAAATCTACAGCTTCACTGTAGGGGAGCAGGAAAGAGTCTTTGTAGCTGTGGGAGGTTACACGGCCTGTTGCACCTACCTGCGTGCGGAAGCCCGTAGAAGTGTGGTGTGCCCTCGTTTTCCATCCCTTCAACCTGGCACATGCTGCTTTTTCTCCATTTCCATAGTGCCCTGGTCCCAGGCTTTGGAACAAGTTCCCAGATCCTTAGCTTCTCTATCTTTAGAGTGGACACTCCACCTCCCTAGCACAAGGTTTGGATGAGATGACATTGGCATCCTGTCACCCGTGCACGCATGTTTGCCCCGTGGGAACTGCCCTCTCCTCCCCACCTTCTCTTAGCATTGGCCAAACTGAAAGTGGCTGTCAGTGGCACAGCTGGATTCTGTTGCTCTGCTAGCAGGGGCATCTTGCTGCCAGGGTGCCAGACTTTGCCCAGCATCCAACTACCTAAAAGTAGCAGGAAGACAGCCAGAGGAGGTCCCCTGCTTGGATTTGGTGGCTTTGAGGGGTGGTGGTTTTCTTTGAGGAAGATACTGCAGATCTAGGGAGAAGCCCTAACTGCTGGGGGGGTCTAATTGCTGGTGGGGTCTGAGAGTCCTCGAGGCTGTGGCACCATGACACCCAGAGTAGCTGGGGCCGACTTCTTCTGCCTCCCACCCTGTGATTGAGTAGTCTTAAAATTTTGGGGGACGAGGAATGTTGTGGAGCAGTATCTTAATGTTTAGGAAAAGAATTTGATGTAAAATCTCGCTTGACATAATTACTTTAAAAATATATACATAGATTGCATAAAGGAATATTTTAATAAAAACACCAGTTAACCAGTATATTTGAAACCATTTTTTCCCAAGTATTGGTGTCATGCTTAAGTTTTCTTTTAGGGGACTTTGTTTTTGACAAGGTACACATAACAGATCTTCATTTACCATTTATTATATGAAATACTAAACCTCAGTTTCTGATTCTGTAAATTAGAAATAAGAGTAACTATTTTATTAATCTTAGAAACGGTTATAAAGATCAAAACAAAGGATTTATGCATATGTTGGCCAATTGTAGGAAATAATTTCCCAGGTTTATTTCAGTTGTGAGATTTTTCAGGTTTCAAAATGGGATAATTTGTAAAGGTGTTTTAAAGATGCTAAGCACAGGTCATTGATGATTATGTCAGTTTGGAAACATTCATCATACAAGTTGGGAACCTTGTAAAATGAGTTTCACAAGGCCATTTGCTTTACATCCACAGAGTAGTGTATATTGCAGCTCATCACATTCTTGGGTCAGAAATTAATATTGATTTGTTAGGCTTTAAATGTAAATCAGTGTTTCTGTTTTTCTTTTGAGAAGACTAAAGTTGCTAACCTGTATTCTTGTTCTTGGATTATGCTGTTTGTACAATAAAAAAAAGATGGATCATGACGAATGCTGATTAGCACCTTGGGTACTGTTGATGGACTGATGTATGGTGTATTTTGGAAGGTATGGTGACCACGTTGAGGTATCACTGGGCTAGTAGGAGAAGGAAGCATAGTGTACAGGGTTTAAAAATCATATATTGCCTTCAAAGTGAAGTGATTATCTTCAAGTAGATAATCAGAAATTAATTTTTTTGAGGATTTACAGCAGAGGGCCCTGAGCAGATTTTGCGAACAGATTTTTTATTTTTCTTAACTTTTGATTGCATTTATTTTATGCTGAATTTATTCCTGTGCCATAAGTTTTTATTTCTTCAGTTTCTTCTGGGATATCTTTTTCTTCAGTGCAACCTCTTCTTCTGATTTAGGAACAATTTGTTCCTTTTCAGTAAGGATCATCTCGATGTGACTGGGAGAGCCCGTGTATGGGTTAGTCCAGCCATGAGCTCTGTAAGTCCAATGGTGCATCTTAGGTGCTTTGTTTACCTCGAAATGCTCAATGGCCAGAGAGTCTACATGGAAATCCTTAAGTTCAGCATTACTTTCACCATTTTTAAGCATGTGCAGCAAAAATTCACCTGCGTCCAGCCCCACTGTTTGGCCTGGACACACCTACCGACTCTACCATTGTAATCTAAAAATGATACACACAATTTCTGTAAAGTGACATCTTTCAGTTACCTGGTGGCTTTTCATATATGCAACCTTGATGGCCTGGGTTATTTCACAAGTGTTTGTAAAGTGAACATGAAGATTTAAACCTCTTGATTTCATGATCGTGTAGGGTTTTCTGGGTCAAGTGAGTAGTGAACCATTTTCACAGATCACCTCAGGCCGCTTAGGGGAAGAGCAACAAATTCTTTCAGTTTCCTCTCCCCTGTAATTTTGTAAAGTAAATTTTCACTTACCAGTCCTAGAAAGAGGAAAAGGGAACCTAGTGATTCCAAATTACTGTGGAACTTTGGTTAAATACTGTCTTGTCCAGAAGGCAGACTTGGGGCATTTGAGAAGGTGAAGGGGTCCGTTGATATCCGTTCTCTTGTGCTTCTCTGGTGCGGTGGATGAGATACTGAGAAGTCCTCTCGTATGTGCTCCAGAGACTCCTGGTGAGAGCTAGACTTGGAAAGTGCAAAGGGCAGGGCCTCTGTCCTGCAGCTGGGCGTGACCTCTGGTTGGTTAGTAAGTAACCAGAGGAAGACACTTGGTGCTCTTTGTAATAGTCGCAGCCACTTTGTTCCTTGCCTCACAGGAAAGAACAGAATGTCTAATTATAATAATCTAATAATTACAATATTTTGCATTCATTTTCTTTTAAAAATCTATTTGAGTAACTACTAGCCTTCAGAAGATGCTGGAAAATAGTATTTAGGCAGCAGCTGGCAGCTCCCAGCGTTGGAGTCGATGCGGTGCTCAGCTCGTAAAGTTTTCATTAGCTGGACACACGCGCTGATTTCCTTCTTGCTGCACAAGTACATTCTCTTGAGCAGCTGTTTTGGAAAGGGATGTACAATAAACTCTTCTGCACTTGTTTTAAATATGTGGGTTTTGTGGGAGTGCCGCTTGCCATCTGGAAGAGAGAGGAGCGAGTGACTTACTCCTTGAGAGGAAGGGTTTGGAGTCTCCACGTGTGTTCTTAATGCAATTGAGGTTCCCTGTCATTTTCATTCACTGAGGGGTGATAATCGGCAGCTGTCGTCATTTTGTTTTGTCAGAGCTTTAGCCAGTAAGTTGCATGGATTAATAGGATTAATAGAACTTAATCGAGATGGACCTGATCAGTGGTTGTTTTAATTTTTAAAGGCAAATGCACAAAGGAAATACATGATGTTGTCAACAAGGCGGAGAAAAATACAGATATGCATAGAATAAATTGTGAAAGTACTCCCCTCATCCCAGAGCAGCCGAGGGTAGCCCCATCAGCAGGAAGTTGTCATGTTCTTCCCTCTTTTTTTCCCACTGTGTCCCATCTAATAACTAGCTGTCCAAGTGATCTGTGAGCATACTTCTTTATTGTAGTAGTGACTTGTGGGTGGGTAGATACTGGCAGTCACATACTGGTTCTCTTGAGGCGGCAGTGGCATCAGGGAACTGGTGGGTGGGGTTTGAGTAGATGAAAACCCTTCTTGAACAGGACGACTGGCCAAGAAGGCTCGCTGTCCTGGTGTAATTGGAATCACAGTAACAACTACTCCCTCACAGTGGGAGTTTCCCATGTACAGGAGCCTCAGTGCTGTGCATGTGTGTCACTCACTGAACTCTCATGGTAACCCTGGGAGGTACGCGCTGTGACCCCCATTTTACAGATGTGGAAACCCAAGCGCACAGAAGTCAGCAGCTTGTCCAACATCCTGCAGCGTAATAAGAGATTCCAGTTGAGTCAGTCTGACTCCAGAATCATGTCCTGACAATGCTGTGCCATCTTGTAGGAGCGCAACTCTGTTCTCTGGAAGCTGTTATATTTTTAAGTCATACCTTTTTGGCCCCCAAATCAGGTAAATGGAAAGTATAGATCTGTTGATGACTTAAATACCAGGTAATAGATTTTATACAATTGATTGAATGTATAACTTGAAACAGTGTCGCTGCTGCCAGCCTGCCTGCAAGAATCTTTCTTGTGGTTTTGCTTTGTAAAAGTAAATGTTTTCCCCGTGAATCTTCTGTAGTGTTTTATTCTTGGTGTCTGTCTTTGGGGCCTGCGTGCTTTCTGGCTTTTGCTCCTGCTGAGTAGGCAGACATATCTGGAGAAAGCCATGGAGTAAAGGAAAAGCTTTGCGATTTAAAATTGATTTATGTGGAAGCTTTTTCTGTGGTTGAAAAAAAGTAAAGAAAAACCCTGCTTTCTAGATGACCAATTCCCGGCAACGGTAAGCCAAATCTGTTGTATTTAGGAGCAGACCTGGGTGCATGGAAACTGCTCAGAACAGGGAGGCCAATGCCATTATGATAATCCAGTGACTTCCATGGGAAGCCATCGTTGAGAAAGGCTACTCGTGCAGATCTAAAATTTGGAACGAAACACCCTGAAGGTGGCCAAACTGACATAACATATGTACCTTGGTGGAGTGTCTTGGTCTGTTTGTGTTGCTTTAAAGGAATACCAGAGACTAGATAATTTTGTTTTATTTATTTATTTATTTATTTTTGAGACAGGGTCTGTCACCCAGGCTGAAGCGCTGTGACTTGATCACGGCTTGCCGCAGCCTCGACCTCCCGGGCTCAGGTGATCCTTCTCCCTCAGCCTCCCGAGTAGCTGGGACTACAAGCGTGCACCATCACGCCCCGCTAATTTTTGTATTTTTTGTAGAGATGGGTATTTGCCATGTTGCCCAGGCTAGTCTCAAACTCCTGGGCTCAAGCAATCTGCTGGCTTCTGGCTCCCAAAGTGCTGGGATTATAGATGTGAGCCATTGTAACTGGCCTGAGACTGGGTAACTTTTTTTTTTTTTTCCTTATTTTTTTGACGCGGGATCTTACTCTGTCACTCAGTCTGGAGTGCAGTGGCGTGATGTTGGCTCACTGCAACCTGTGCCTCCTGGGTTCAAGCGATTTTTTTGCCTCAGCCTCCTGAGTAGCAGGAATTACAGACACCTGCCACCACGGCTGGCTAATTTTTGTATTTTTGGTAGAAATAGGGTTTCATCATGTTGACCAGGCTGGTGTTGAACTCCTGACCTCAAATGATCCACCTGCCTTGGCCTTCCAAAGTGCTGGGATTACAGGCATGAGTCACTGCACCTGGCCTGAGACTGGGTAACTTTTAAAGGAAAAAAGTTCATTTGGTTCATGGTTTTGCAGGCTGTACAAGAAGCATGGCACCAGCATCTGTTTCCAGTGCGGGCCTCAGGCTGCTTCCACTCATGGCAGAAGGCTAAGGGGACTTGGGTGTGCAGAGATCACACAGCAAGAAGGAAAGCAGGAGAGACCCAGAAGAAGGGCCAGGCTCCTTTTAGCAACCAGTTCCCATGGGAACCAAGAGTGAGAATTCACTCCCCATCCCCAAGGGAATGAATCTATTCATGAGGGATCTGCCCCAAAGACTCAAACACCTCCCATCGGGCCCCAGTACTGGAGATCAAATTTCAACATGAGATTTGGAGGGGAAAAATACCCAAACTCTATAGCATGGAGTAATGGCATTTTGAGAGCTACAACTCTTAATCTCTGGTAATTAGTGGTCAATAGGGCAATATATTTTCCCTTGGGCATCTTTTGAACTGTGTGTGAGTGTGTGTGTGTGTGTGTGTGTGCATTCGCACATGCATGGGTGTGCACTTAATGATGAAACCGGCAACATTTGTAATGGCAGTTCATGTTACAGAGTGCCTCATATATAGGTCGGCTGTGTGGTTGACCACACTTTAGCAGATCCTTTCTTAGCTGTTCTTTCGCCCTACCCAACCAGGCAGCTGACATTTGTGAAAACACAGACTTTAGGATTTCAAGAACAAAGTATGTAAAGATGGTGAAACATTTTCTCAGTTCTTTTTCCTAATTTCTAAACTACGAAGAGTCAAGAATTCAAGATTGCTAATCTAAATTCTTACGTTGGAGTAGTCATTTGTGAAGGGTGATAGAACAGAGTATCATTCTTAGTTACAACAGCAAAGGTTAATTACCTAGCGTTCCTCTGTAAACTATTCAAATCTCAGAATATTCTCCAACATTACAAAGACTTAAAAAGCAAAGGAGAATTTTGAGAATGCACTCCCATGCACAGATGCTATTGTTGCACCCCCTGAGATTTTGCTTCAGCACTTGAGATGTATTTCAGAATGTTGAAGGGCAGCAATGATGTGTAACATTTTTATTAAGATATAATTCATGTACTACAAAATTTACCCACAGATTGTGCGATTCTGTGTTTTTTGTATCTTCACAGAGTTGTGCAACCATTACCACAAATGTGCTAATTTTAGCACATTTTTAATCCTACAAAAAAGAAACCCTGCATCCATTGTAGGCACTTCTCATTTTCCCTTTCCCAGCCCCTGGGAACTGCTATCCTATAGTCTGTCTCTGTAGAGTTGCCTAGTCTGGACATTTCATTAATGAGTCATAGAATGTGGTCCTTTGTGACTAACTTCTTTTACTTTCACATAATGTTATAAGGTTCATCCATGGTGTAGCCTGAATCAATACTTCATTCTTTTTTTATGACTGACTAATATTCCATTGGATGGATATACCACATTTTGTTCATCCTTTTAGCATTTGAGGAATATTGGGTTGTTCCCACTGTTTGACTTTTATGAACATAATAAGACTGCTAGACTTCCTGTACAAGGCTTTGTGTGGATGTGAGTCTTAATTTTTGTTGGATATATACCTAGGAGTGGTGCTGCTGGGTCTTATGATAATTCTGTGTTTAACTTTTTGAGGAGCTGCAAAGGGCAGCAATTTAGCACTCTCATTTATTCTTTTTTTCAGCACAAGACATTATCTAATAACCAGGAACTTGTTCAACTTAGATCTAATGTCAGATCCAGCTAGAAGTTGCAAACTTCCATCTTCAAGTCTCTCCAAGAGAAATTTTGTTATGTATGTCTGTGAGATCACAATGACTGTCCCATCTCTCTCTCTCTTTTCCCCACATTTTTATATTAAAAATTTATTGTAAAATATACTAACACAAATATACCATTTTAATCATTTAAATTTTTATTGTGATAAAATATATATAGCATAAAATTTGTCATTTTAACCATTTTTACACTTGATCTTAGCCAAAAGGTAAAGAAACAGTTTAATCATTTTAAAGTGTATAGTTCACTGGCATGAGGTAGATTCACAGTGTTGTGCAATTATCACCACTGTCCATTTCCAGAACTTTTTCATCATCCCAAGCAGAAACTCTATACCCATTAAATACTAACTTCCCATTTTCCCCTTTTTCTAGCCTCTAATAAACTGTGTGCTAATTTCTCTTTGACTTTGCCAGTTTTAAGTGCCTCATATAAGTGGAATTGTATGATATTTGTCCTTATGTATCTGGCTTATTTAACTTAGCATAATGTTTTCAAGGTATCCATGGTCGAATATATATCAGAGCTTCGTTCCCTTTTTTTTAAAGACCAAATAATATTCCATCCTGTAGATATATACTACATTTTGTTTCTTGATTTCTAGAGTCAGTGCATCATGGTGGCAAAATATACTGTTACAGTCTCACCAATGCACCACAATGTAGCAGTCTCTCAGTGTGAGATAGCACCTGAAGTTCTTTGTCTCATGACTAAGAAAATTAAGGAGCTTGGACACAAAGGATGAGCTTGGAGTGAAAGTTTAAAAGTTTAATAAGCAAAAGAAGAAAGCTCTCTGCCTGGAAGAGAGGTAGAGAGGGTGCCTGGAAGAGGGCTGCCAACTATGAGGCTGGATTTGGGGTTTTTATGGACTGGACAGGGAAGGAATGTGCTGACTGGTCTTGGAGAAAGCCTACTCAGCTTGGCCTGGGACCACTCAGGAGCTGAAGTGAAAGCTTGGCCCAGGACCTTGGCCTGGGACCTGGTCCTGGGACCAATCAGAGGCTGAAGCAATGATTCATAGAGGCTCAGCTAACACTCCAAAGCATGTCCAAAAAAGGAAAGCAAAGTGCCCACCGGAACTCACCAGAGCCCACTGTGTACATGCCCACAAAAGAAGAAGAGACTATTTCCTGGAAGCCCACTGGTTATACAGAGAACAAAGGCATTTCTGGGTTGGGCCTTGTTCCTGTATCCGAGTGGACTGGAGGTTTGTGCAAGTTCTTATCTGTGCCTGCAGCCTGATTTTTCAGGCTGTTTCTCTGTTTAAAGGAGTTTTGCCAAGGACCTAGCCTAACTACGTAACTTTTCTCTATCAATACTTTGTATGATTTCAGTCTTTTTAAATTAATTGAGACTTGCTCTGTGGACAAACATGGTCTATTCTGGAGAGTATTCCATGTACACTTTAGAAGAATGTGTGTTCTACTTTGTTTGAAAAAATGTACTGTATGTGTCTGTTAGATCTAGTTGGTTTATGTGTTGTACAATTCTCTGTTTCCTTATTTATCTTCTGTCAAATTCTTCTATCTGTTATTGAACAGGCCAAGTTCCTATTGAATAGGATGTATTGAAGTCTATTATTCTAGAGCTTTCTACTTCTCACTTCAGTTGTGTCAGTGCTTGCTTCCTTTATTTTGGGACTTTGTGTTTGGTGTATTTATGTTTATAATTATTATATCTCTGATTGAATTTATCCTTTAATCAAATATAGTATCCTTCTCAACTTCAACAACGTACTGATATTAAGCATATTTAAGAAAGTTGCTTTGTAAAGTCTTTGTATAGTAAGTACAATGTCTGGCCTTCTCAGCAACATGTTCTGTCAGTTAATTTCGTTCCTTTGAATGGACTATACTTTTTCCTTATGTGCCTTAGGATTTTGTTGCTGTTGAAAAATGAGGTGTTTGAAAATTACAATGTCGTGTCTTTGGAAATCAGTCTCCTCTTTCACCGAGATTTGCTTTTTTTTGTTGTTTTGGTTTTATGTATCTCTTTTTTTGTCAAGTGACTTTTCCCAGCTATTTTTGTAGGGATTATATTCCTTGTCTTGTGTAGTCACTGAAGTCTCTGTTTCTTAGAGCTAATGTTCTGGTACTGCTTTTTCTTTCTTTCTTTTTTTTTTTTTAAGAGATGGGGTCTTACTCTGTCACCCAGGCTTGGCAGGAGCCACTGTGCCTAGGCTGGTAGTGTTTTGACAGAGATTTCCTTGAATGCCAGGGGCTAAAACAAATAAACAAACAAAAATACTTTTTCCAGTTTTTACAGAGTGGCTCTTTACTGGGGCCCTCCTTCAACAGTTAGCTAGACTTGTGCCTAGGCTAGTAATTAGCCAAAGGTGAAAAACCTTAAGGTCTTCTTGGGTTTTATTCTGAGCATGTGTGTGGCTTTCTAATTTCACCCATATATATGGATGCTTTTGATTGCCCTAATTTCCTGAGGTAACTTTCTTCATATCTTTTCTTCCCATGCCTCAGGTGGTCTATTGCATGTCTCATTTGTAGTCTTTGACCCCAGGTGTCTGGATTGTTTTTGAGCAATGCCAACCATTTTCCTGCCTGGATGAGTTTTGAGCTAAGCATGAACCTTGTGTCAGTTCTTCAAGTATCCCTGACAGGCTGGAATGGAGTTACCAAAAATTATGAATATGTTCTACTTGTTCCTTTTGGAACCAGGGACCAGGGTTCCATTCTTGGAATATGGGCTTCCATCACAGTGGGAGGAGGTAGGGCAAAGGCAAATAAGAATGCCATAAAGCTTTCCTATCCTTTGAAGTTCTTGATTTAGTGTTCAGTTGGTTGCTATAAGCATTTGACTGTTTTCCAGAGTTCTGACAAAGTGAGTTCTGACAGTTGGTGCTTGTTTTTTGATGTTTTAGGTGCAGGGTGGTGTATGGGCACTTGAAATTGCCTACTCTGACATTTTTTCGACATCTCCCAGTCAGCCTTGTTCTCTTGCAGTAGTCCGTTTCAAAACCCACAGAAGCCTTTCCTTCTACCACCGCCACACACGCTGCAGGCAAGAGATGCCACCTTACTTGTCAGACCCTCTTCCTGTATCTCCCTGGCAATCACCTCAATTTCTGTTATTCTGTTATATTTTTGGCATAGTTATTAGCTGAATACTCGTGTTAACATTTTCCCTATTAAATGTTAAGTTAAGCCGGGTGCGGTGGCTCACGCCTGTAATCTCAGCACTTTTTGAGAGGTTGAGGCGGGTGGATCACCTGAGGTCACGAGTTCCAGACCAGCTTGGCCAACATGGTGAAACCCCGTCTCTGCTAAAAACACAAACATTAGCATGGCGTGGTGGTGGGCACCTGTAATCCCAGTTACTTGGGAGGCTGAGGCAGGAGAATCGCTTGAACCTGGGAGGCAGTGGTTACGGTGAGCCAAAATCGCGCCATTGCACTCCAGCCTGAGCGACAAGAGTGAATCTCTGTCTCAAAAATAAATAGATAGATAAATAAATATTAGGTAAATAAACATTAAATTAAATACACTAGATGTTAGATTTTTTTTTTTTCTTTTTTTTTTTTTTTTGAGAGGGAGTCTTGCTCTGTTGCCTGGACTTCTTGTAGTGCAGTGGCACTATCTCGGCTCACTGTAAGCTCCGTCTCCCGGGTTCACGTCATTCTCCTGCCTCAGCCTGCCGAGTAGCTGGGACTACAGGCGCCCACCACCACACCCAGCTAATCTTTTTGTATTTTTTTTTTAGTAGAAACAGGGTTTCACCGTGTTAGCCAGGATGGTCTCGATCTCCTGACCTCCTGATCTGCCTGCCTCGGCCTCCCAAAGTGCTGGGATTATAGGCGTGAGCCACCACACCCAGCCTAGATGTTTTAAAAAGCTTTTGTGATGTCTTAGTCCATTGGGGCTGCTATAACAAAATCCCACCATAGACTAGGTTGCCTGTAGGCAACGGTCCTTTATCTTTCACAGTTCTTGGGGGTTTGGTTTTAATGCATGAATTTAGCCGGAAAACAAACTTTCAGACCATAGCAGATGCCTTGTGATCTTATGACACTTTGAGGCCACAGTTTGGGATTTTTTTCCCCACTGTGAACACGCACTCCTGAAATGACCCAAAGCAGTGATAAATATGATTTGGTTTATATACAACTTTATAGTAACATCTTCACTGGAAAACTGAAGGATAGTTCAACGGTCTTTTTTTCTCTTTGGTGGATAGTATGGCTGGCCAACATGGCAAAACCCCATTTCTGCAAAAAATACAAAAATTAATTGGGCATGGTGGCACACGCCTGTAAATCCCAGCTACTCGGGAGGCTGAGGCAGGAGATTTGCTTGAACCCAGGAGGTGGAGGTTGCAGTGAACTGAGATCACATCACTACACTCCAGCCTGGGTGACAAAGTGAGACTCCATCTTAAAAA
>NW_012110585.1:3574610-3579820 GCF_000951045.1 Mandrillus leucophaeus | reverse complement strand
ATAAATAAATCAGTTTACAGATATGGAAAGGTAGAGTCCTTTGACAGGAAACATCAAACAGTGGTCATTGCACGTGGCTTTTTCAGAACTTGTGGTTCCTTCATGTAACATGAGATAGTATAAGAGACAGTATATTTAGGAGAAGACAAGTTCTAGCATTGTACATGAGCTGGAAATGATCATCTCAACAAGAGTTTGAGGCTCTTCGATGCAAGAACGTATGCTGTCTTTCCGGTGTTCCTTGGCCACTTCTGTCTTTGATGAATCATTTTGATACTGGATTGGGATTCACTGTTAATTTTTCCAGAGTACAATCTAAGAGTTAATACACTGCATTTATTTTGAAGACTGAGTAGGGGAAAACTAGAAAAAGAGTTACTAATAAATTATAATTACGGTTTCTGCTAATCAAATAAGGATGCCGATGCCCAAGAAAGCATGCCATCTTCTTCATCATCCCTCACTGCCCTCACCTGGTGTGTCCAGGCTTAAACTGGAAACATCATTTGGTCAAAATTCTCCCTAAAACCAAAGAAAGTACACCTGCAGTTCTTTGCTTAAAATAGCGATAGCCGGCTGGGCACTGTGGCTCATGCCCATAATCCTAGCACTTTGGGAAGCCGAGGTGGGCAGATCATGAGGTCAGGAGTTCAAGACCAGCCTGGCCAACATGGTGAAACCCCATCTCTATTAAAAATACAAAAATTAGCTAGGTGTGGTGATTCTCACTTGTAATTCCAACTACATGGGAGGCTGAGGCAGGAGAATCATTTGAACCTGGGAGGCAGAGGTTGCAGTGAGCCAAGATCGTGCTACTGCACTCCAGCCTGGTTGACAAAGCAGGACTCTGTCTCAAAAAAAAAAAAAAAAAGTGATAGCCAAGGGAATGGTTGTGTTACTTAGTATTGACATGCTGCTTCAGGGGATTTTCTTGGGTTCAAGGCGTATCTTAACTTTGTTGGTACCTCTGGTTCTGTGGTGTACTTAAGCACATACTCTCTCCTTTGAACCTCCTATTTGTAAGGTGAAGTAGGAAGGTAGGTAAGTGGGGTGACCTTTGTTTTACAGACTTTAAGCAAAGCTTTAGTCCCATTGTTTCTTAATTAAATGATGGTGTTGGTATGGGAGACAGGTCTCAGGTATCCAAGGCTAGTAGTGGTCTTGAGAATATTTCACATCTGACAAATGTGAAATAGTTATATGAGAATAGTTATATGGTTATAACTGAGGAATAGTTATATGGTTAGAGAAGAACAGTATAGTTAGGAATTAATGGATGGAAGAGAAAAGGGGGATCCTAAGAATCAAAGATCCTACCTATTGTGGCATGTGTGTGTGTATTTAGTAGTATCTGTCTGCGTGTGTTTGTTTGTTGATTGTGTTTTGGCTACATACCTTATAATGTAATGTTTGGTTTTTGAAAGTGACAAAGCCATATATCTTTTAAAATAGGGACTTAAAACAAGAACCTCTTGAATTTTCACTTTATTTCATTTTTCCCCCCTTTTTCCCCTTTCAGATCTTTTATTTTCCCCACAGGAACCCATAGGGGAGAAGACTCAGAATGACATAAATGCAGGAACAATGAAACTGAGGGGAAAGGGCTAATGACAGCCCTGAGTAAGTGCTGGGAAAAGAGCCTGGACCCCAGGGGTGGAGAAAAGGAAAAAGTCTAGCGAGTACCTAAGTAATTGACCTCGTTCCTAGCATGGCTGCTATGCCACACAATTACAGAGTTTGATATTGTAAAGGATCAGAGAACTGTGGGCTCTGCTTGAGGCACTTTCAAACCTCACTGCTCTACCTGAATTGAAGCTGAAGCCTGTGGGGTGATTGACTTCTGACTTTATGGCGGTGAATAGGCAGACCCAGAAGGGAAGTGGGTGGAAGGAGTGCTGGCCTGGCCCTGTTTATCTTCCCCACTGTAGGCAGGGGGATTGTATGCTTGAAATCAGCATGAGAGTGGCCCCGCAAAACATGCTCACATTACTGTTTGGAAGCCCGTGTCTGGAAGTTAGCTACGTAGCTGGGTTTGAGGGATGGTTGTCTTTGTGATGTCTCTCTACTTTTGGCCTGCGCGTATTTTCCCATGAGGGCTGGGGCAGGGACCACAGAGAAGATTTAGAACAAAGTTAAGTTCCAACCCTTCATTTAGCCCTGTGACCTAGGTAGGACAAGCTTCTCTACTCTCTTTGCCTCAGTTCCTCAACTGTAAAATGTGATAACAATGATACATTTACCTCAGAGGAAGAATAAATGAGTTTATGTGCTCAAGCAGTGCCTAGCACAAAGTCGGTGCGGTAGAAATGTGGTCTGGGATAGCAGACCACGTAAACAACAAAGCGATGCATTCTATTCCTCCTGAGTGCCTCTACCACATTCAGTGCATATTTTGTTACTATTAGTTTTCTAAATTTTTGCCCTTAGATTTTATTATAGGACTTCATTTTGTCATAGTTACCTATCTCCAGCAGATGCAGGGAAATAGTTACAGATGTGACCAAGAAAGACATGGTATATGCAGATTTGGGTGCATTCTGTGAGCTTTTTAGTCCTAGGTGAGGACTTGGGAAATGATAATGGTGACAAGAGATAAAGTCTCTGATGTGCCAGTCACATTTTCCCTGCAACAGTAGTCATTTGTTAGAACTCAATGCAAATAGAAATATACTTGATAATACATTCTTCTGGGTAATACAAGCTATGCAATGCTTATACTTTATACAAAACTGTATGTTTAAAATTTGCTCATGTTTAAAAGAATGGTGATTATTATGACTGGCCCTCACAGAGCATGGTTTAATATTTTCTAACAATTTTTTTATTATTAAAGTTGTTGATTTTGTGATCATTTTAAATGGCACTGATTTTATTCAAAAATAATTTTAGGTTTAGTGTGGTATTATTTTATAAGGGTTCTAGTTTCCTTGTTTTCCTGTACAAGCGGAACCAGTTAGATAAAATAACCTGTTTCTCTTTAAAGAAGAGCTGTTTTCTTTTTCTGTAAGTGACATTTTTGCAGTATCATGGTCCAAAACGATTAGCTAGACTGAGAATAAGGTAAGTGATGAATTTGCAGGAATTTCTGTGAAGTCCTAAAACACTCGTACCTTGTAGCTTTGCTAGGATATGAATATTGGAGGTAACATCACTGTTAGTGGTAATGGATTAAATTGAAACACTTTGGCGTCTTACAAAATTCTTTTTCTGGCTCACAAGTGTCAGCCTGACAGACCGTCTTAAAACCTGGAGGTTCAATACCTTACTGGATTAACCAACAGGCCTTTTGTAAGAATGTTTTAAGATTTTTAGAAAGGCACAAGTTGGACTGTTTTAAATAGTCAAAATAAATAGTGAAGTTTCTCCTTTGTAATTTATGGAGAGGGAAATATGTTTTGTAATTTTTACCTGCCAAATTATTGAAATTTTCACTTTGCAGTTTAGCTGCTTTTAAATGAAATTTGAAACAAAACTACCTGGTACTTGATTATAATAAAAAATTGAGGGTTTTTTGTTTGTTTTGTTTTCCCTTCCACAATGGATCACGATTACTCTACTTTAGGTTGTGACCTTGGTGAACCTGGTATCACCATTTGGAAAATTAAGGCCCTAAAGCTGGAGTGAGTTTGGGAGGCTAGAGTGTAGCTCTTCAGGGCCAAGGGGGAGAGGGCGGCTTTTCCTGGGTTTACTCTGTGGTGAGCAGATCAGTTCTCATTTCATTTAACATAGCCCATGGGCAGCAGCCACTTCTCCTCAACTTTCCCAGCTTTCTCTACCCTTTAATTCTTGGATTATAGTTTCTTTGTTCATTCTTTTTAAAACGTTTGGCTTCCTTTTACAGTTAGGTGGGTCCCTGTGTGAGCAAATAAAAAAGAACTTTTTATCTTGGACATATCACTTTATTTCTCTGGGTCACTTTTTTTCATATAAAATATGATGAAGTCGGATTGCTTTCTAGATAGAGAACTCTGTGAAGTGGGTTAAGATGAGAATAGGTCCTTTGGTGGGCCTTCCTCTTGTTTTCTTTTTCTTTTTCATTTTGCTCAGTTCCTTGTATTTACTGCAACCTGGGTAAGTAAGTAACATTTATCTTTAGAAAGGCAAACTAACCCTTTATTCTTTCGTTTCCGTCTTTTTCAATGAAGCCAACCAGAATTTTGAGTTGCAGGCACCTGATGATATACTTTAGTAAATATTTTATAATTTTACAAGTATATTAAATATTAAAGTACCAATAGTGAGAAAGTTTCTGTGATAGCTTCCAAAGTGATTGACTGACTAATCAGTAAGATTTACTAAGGACTTAAAATGCTCCCAACATAGTAAAGAACTATAGGAGCTACGGAAAGTGTTTACAGTATATGAGAAAGATGAAAACATCTGAAAGAAAGAACAGCCAGGCACTAAATCGTGCTCTGCTGAGTGAGCGTGCTCCAGCATGGGGATGATGTGTGCATTATGGTCATTGTTAGCATGAACTGAGTTAGGTGTAGTTCAGTTGTAGTTTGTGAGACGCAAATTACGGGTGAGTGAAAAGAGTTAAAGACAATCTAGGTTTTTAGGGACATCATGAGCAAAGGCACTAGACAGGAATTAGGCTGGTTTGGGTGAGGAGAGGAGAGGAATGAAGGGAGGGTTTGGATAGTTTTGTGATATGGACACGGAGTGGGCACTTTAAGGAGTAGAAGAGTTACCAAGGTAGGTACTGGTGCTGGCAAGATGACTCTAGACCCCAGTGAGAGCAGTTTAGATTGGAGGGAGGGAGATGCTCAGAAGCGTTTGTGATGGTTCCTTGAATTCCATCTTATATCTTTGACTTCTTGAATTTAATTTCTACCAGGTACTCTGCCTAGATCAGTTCCTGTTGGCAGTTTTGATTTGATTGGATGTTTTAACAAGTCCTCTTAACTTTGCTATATTCTAATCTGGTTATAATATTATGGAATCTTAAAAATCTTAAAGTTAGAAGGGGCCATCTTCGCAGCCAGTACAGGAGCCACACCCTTGATTTTTGAAATAGTTATTCTGTTTCTGAATGTGTGAACCTTTTTTTTTTTTTTTTTTTTTTTTTTTTGAGACGGAGTCTTGTTCTGTCGCCCAGGCTGGAGTGCAGTGGTGCGATCTCCGCTCACTGCAAACTGCACCTCCGGGTTCAAGGGATTCTCCTGCCTCAGCCTTCTAAGTAGCTGGGACTACAGGCAGCACGTACC
>NW_012110585.1:3524902-3574558 GCF_000951045.1 Mandrillus leucophaeus | reverse complement strand
GTCTTGCTCTGTCGCCCAGGCTGGACTGCAGTGGCGCGATCTCGGCTCACTGCAAGCTCCACCTCCCAGGTTGACGCCATTCTCCTGCCTCAGCCTCCTGATTAGCTGGGACTACAGGCGCCCGCCACCGCGCCCGGCTATTTTTTTTGTATTTTTTAGTAGAGACGGGGTTTACTGTGTTAGCCAGGATGGTCTCAATCTCCTGACCTCGTGATCCATCCACCTCGGCCTCCCAAAGTGCTGGGATTACAGGCGTGAGCCGTAATCCCAGTTCACCTCACCTGGCCTGTGAACCATTTTTTAAGGCATCCTTACATTGGTAGATTTCATTCAGAGGTTAGTCAGCCTTTCCTCACTTTATCTGGAGCTACACAAAGTCTACTTTTTCAGTATTGGAGCCCCTCAGATAGTGGAGGACAGTTATGATGCCTCCTTCTAAACTTTATTTATTTTCTTTGTTTAAATATTTCACTCTCTTCCTTTTATTTCAGGATTCCCCACCATTATTCCTTTTTTTCCCCCTAAGAGGCCATCTCAGCTTCAGACTCACATTATTCCTGTCCATCATCTGTATATGCTGCATTTTATTGAATACTCAGAATTGAACGTAATATCCTTTAAAAAAAAATAAATTGTGATGTTTTTAGCAGCAAACAACAGAAACCCACTACTCATCTGGCTGAAACAATAAGGAATTTACTTTTTTTCTGTTTGTTTCTGAGATGTACATTTTATTCATATGTGATTATTTCTGAAATTGAGACACGTGGTCCATTTAAAACCATGGTGCATCAATTTGACAACATTTTTTTCCTCACTATGATTAACAAAATAATGATGCATCTTAACTGCTGACGAGCCTTGCATTTGATGAAGCGTGATAATATCTTGCATATCAGGAGCTCCTATAGGTAGTGCAGGTTCTTGGTTGGTTATTTTATCGGCTTGATTCCATCAAGGACCCAGCATGGTGGATCTATTTTGGCTTGCCCTTGGGGTCATGAGATAGCTACAGAGGGTCTAAGCATCAAATCTCTAATCAACGACATTCTAAAGGCCAGAAGAGATAAGGTCCCTTCTTTGTCTTCATTTTTAAGAGTGAGCAGAATTTCTAGAAGTTGCACCTCCTTGGCTAGAATTGTTGTCTACCCCATTTCTAAACTTATGGAGTTGCCATTCTTAGTTCAGTGGTTCTTGGTCAGTGGTTTTCAAACTGGTCTGCATCAGAATGACTAGGAGAACTTATCAAAACACAGATTGCCAGGCCCTGCCTGAAGACTTTCTGCTCTAGGTTGGATTGGGGACTGACAATTTGTGTTTTTCACAAGTTCCTGGTTGAAGCTGATGCTGCTGATGTAGGGAATGGGGATGGGCCCAGCCTGCCTGAAAGCACATGGCAAGCTGATGGCCAAACAGAAGCGAGGTCTGTTAGCAGGAAGTGAGGCGGGGCAGCTGTGAGGACAGCAGCTGTCCTTTTCTCTGGCGATCTAGGTCAGTTTTTGTCATAGCTGTCATAACAGACTGCATTGTGGCCATTACTTGGGGGTTGTACAGACTATGCTATTACTAAATTAAGTTTTGAGAATGGCTTCAATTATATGCAGCAGTGGATCAAGTAGATTGAAGATAATGTTTGTTATTCTCCGATGACATGCTTTCTAGAGGGTGAAAGAAAAGGTGACTTGTCATTGGGACCCCAGAGAATTGGATACCCCCGTGGGAATATATAGTGGATGTTAGTAACAGCTGATGTATATTAACTCATTGAAACATCCAACTAAATTCGTAAGCTAGTACTGTTAATGTCCATGTGTCGCAAGGAGGAAACTGGCTTAAAGAAGGTAAGTAATTTGCCTAATGTCGTACAGCCTGTAAATGGTAGAACCAGGTTTCAGAACCATGCAGTTTGGCCTCACAAGCCACACTTTTAATCACATGTCCTACTGAGTGCCGGCAAGCGGGTCCTCTGTTTGCAGGAAGGGTAAGACCGAGAGGTTCATTTTATATTTTTGGCTTGTATGCAATATGGTGGGATTAGTGTTCTGGTAATTATTCCCTTTCTCCTAGGCTCATCTCTGGCTATATTTGTGCAGTTGATGTACTTGAACGTAAGTGTAGAACCTAAAAAATTGGGTTAGCTGTGTCTGTCCATGTTTCATCATCTTTGCATCTTGTAAGCCTGCCATTCCTGTCTGTGCACATGCTGGAGGGAAATATGATTGTATAAATAGAAATGAGCACAGAGACCTGTGTTTAAACACTTGTTTTTGCTTTGTTTTGTTTTGTTTTGCTGTTGATGGAGGTGGATTCTTTTCATAAGAGGGATTGTGTTGGTCAGGGTCTTAATGGCAACTAATGAATTAAACACAAAGGTTTTTAGTTGCTCCAGAATTGTTGGGAAAGCTAAAGAAACTCAAGGCCAAGTTTCTAGGCACCACTCCTGAAGCAGATTGAAAATCTGGTTGTCTGATTTCTCGCCAGGCCCTGCCTAGCACTTTCAGCAATAGCCATCCTGAACAACTGGCCCTGTTCTCTCGCTTGTGGTCTTTGTGGGTGCTGTTTTCTTTCTCTGGTACACTCAGTCTTCCTCTTTTCTTGGCTAATGCTTCTCATCCTTCAGGCCTTATTCTAAGTTTTACTTTTACATTTTTCCTGGTCCTTCCATAATAATCTCATTCAGACTGTTAGATGCTTCTGCTCTCTGCTTCCATTGCACCCTGTATTTCCCCTGTCATTATGGCTAACAATTGATTATTGCCTTTCCCCACTCCTTACTGCGTCCCAGTGCCTGGTACAACACCGTGCTTGGATGTAGCGAGTTGGGTGGTTTAGAATTGAAAAGTCACTGATTACACATTTGAAGCTTCATCATCAAGAAATAGATACCAATCACCAACTTTTAAGTTGTAATTTATAATTTTCATAATTGTAATAGACTCAACAGATTTTTGCTTTGGTTTGAGTATAACACCATTTATAACATATCTAATGCAGCTTAATGGAGATTGGATAACTGACCTGTTTGCTAATAATTCTTTGAAGTTTAGAAACTGGGAATCTGAGAGATTTTTAACTAGATAAAAAGACTCTAAAAAGTAAACCTTTTGGCCAGGCATGCTGGCTCACGCCTGTAATCCCAGCACTTTGGGAGGCCAAGATGGGAGGATTGCTTGAGACCTGGAGATTGAGCCCAGTGAGATGGTGAGACCTTCATCTCTACCAAAAAACCCCCAAAGAATTAGCTATGTATGGTGGCATGCACATAATAGCCCTAGCTAATCGAGAGTCTGAGGTGGGAGGATCCCTTGGGTCCAGGAGTTCAAGGCTGCAGTGAGCTATGATCACACCACTGCACACCAGCCTGGGCAACAGAGAGAGACCCCATCTCTAAAATAATACATACATACATACCTTTTATTTTAAAATAATTTTAGGGTTTTTTTTGTTTACAGAAAAACTTAAAGATAGCACAGAGTATCCATATACACCTCACCAGCTTACCCCACTGTTAAAATTGTATGTGACCATGGTACATTTGTCCAAACTAAGAAACCATCAGTGGTATGTTAGTATTATACCCCAGGCTTTATTTGGGTTTCTCCAGTTTTTCCATGTGTGTCTTCCTTCAGTTCCAGGGTTCAGCCTAGTGGACCATCTTGCATTTTGTTGTCATGTCTCCGTCTCCTCTGGGCTGCAACAGTTTCTCAGTCTTTCCTTGCTTTTCATCACCCTGACAGTTTGGAGGAGTGCTAGTCAGGCATTTTGTAGGATATTCATCAATTTGGGTTGGTCTGACATTTTTTCTCGTTAGACTGGGCTATGGATTTTTGGAAACAATACCCCAGAGGTGACGTGACCGCTCATGACCTCATATTAGAGCGTGTATGGTAGTCACATGACATCATGGCTGAGGTTCATCTTTGTCACTTGGTTAAAATCCTATTTGCCAGGTTTCCTACTGTAAAGTTACTCTCTTTGCCTTTGCCCCCATCTTCCTTGAAAGCGAGTTCCTAAGTGTAGCCTACCCTGAAGGACTCTGTGTGTGAGTGCATGTGTGTGTGCGTGCATCTGTGTCTGTGGTGGGTGGGGTGTTAGGCTTCACCTCCTGGATTGGGGAGTACTTACCTATGTCATTTAGAATTCTTCTGTAAGCGAGATTTGTCTTCCCCTTTCCCACCCCAAAATAGATATTTTGATTTACCACTGTGCAGTCACTTTGTAGTATTTTGATAACAATTGAATAGATAGTTAATGGGTGTCTCATATGTGTTAGATACTGCGCTAATTTTGGGGGCAGTAATTTTTAACTTCTTTGGGGTCACATGCCTTTTTGACAGACTGGTATTTGCTATAGACTTTTTCTCCAAAAACATTAAGATACACAAAATACTGCCTGCAATTTTAGGGATTTCACAGATCTTTGAAACTCTTATGATTTCAGTCAATGTAATGTCTGCCCTCCAGGAATTCAGTGCAGCTGAAGAGGCAGGCAGGTAGGGAGATAGAATAGGATGTGTTGCATGCTGTCAGGTGTAGTTTGACATTGGATGAGGTGGTAGGGAAAGCTGCAGAGAGCAGATGTTATTTGAATTTGGCCTTGAAGAATGACGAAGAGTTAAATCAACAAAGGTTGGAAAAGCATTCAAAACAGAGGGAGAAAAACCGACAAAGACCTATGCAAAGAAGCATGATGCACTTTGGAATTGGCGCAGTTTCTGATCTTGCCACAGTGAAAGGTAAAGAGGGAAGGGGCTGGATGTAAAATTAGAGAGGTAGGAGAAGGCATAGAGTGGAAAGAGAATTGGATAAGTTTCTCAATTTATCATGCTTAAGATGTTTAAATGACTGTTTATAATTTTGTATGTAAATTATTTTCATCTTGAGTTTTATGGCTTAGCGCTTTACTGCTTCACTTGCATAGTGCCTGCCTGAGTTCAGGAGTGAGGAGGAGGTGAAGAGATGTGGGCTGCTATTTGAAGAAGTTTGGGTATGAAGGACTTGGGCAGTGAGAAAGGTAGTTGAGGGGCCCAAAGAAGTGTTTTGTTGCAAGTTGGGAGAGACTCGAGTGTGTTTAAATAAAAGGAAAGTTTAAATAAAACTGGTAGAGAAGGAAAGCAGGTAATTGAAATAGCTCCTGCAAAGGTGAAAGGGTTGAGTTCACACAGAATAGGCGCTTCCTTCATTGCATCAGGAGAGAAGGAAGACATGATCTCATTTGCACTGAATTGCTTGTGTGGATTGTATTTAGAATGATCAGCTTACACAAAACTTATGGTTGGCTTATGGGTAAGTTCAGCTCTGGCCTGAACTTGCATCTTGCTGTTACATATTCAGTGTGCTTATTTAATTCCTTCTATTAGTGTATTTAAGGTCTTTGCTAAGTTCTGGTGATAGAGATATCAGAGCATCCATGCCCTTGATAAACTTAGTTGAGATGATTAAGGTTACAGAATAGGTATATAAAAGGATAAAAAAAATGTATGTAATGAGACAAATTCGACAGCTCTTTCTCATGCTGTGGGCTGCAGGCTTTGACCAGAGCAGCCACTCTGCTTTCTGCTTCTTTTAGGGTGCTGAGGGAAATGAAATTCGGGTCTGTGGTAGTTTATTTTGTCCTAGATAGTTTATTATTTAAAAATGAATTCAGTCGGTTCTGTACAGTGTGATTTGTTAATTTCTAATCTGATAGATACTATTTATAAAGAAATTGAGCCTTTTATGAGGAAATCATTCCTGAATAAAACATTAAAATTTTGCACATGTTTGAACATAGAGCTGACCCTATGCTTAACCAAAAGAGGTTTTTGGTTGTTGTTGTAAAGCCCTTTGGGCATGATATTAATTGACTTTGGAAATTAACTTAAAACTTCATTAGGCAGCCATTACTTTTGCATTTATATTCTTTCTGCTCTAAATTCCTGGTGAAAACGTATGCACTTCACTCCAAACACTCAAGAACTGATACTGAAGTTTTATTGTTGAAAAACCGTCTAATATCGTAATTATAAGCAAATAACTCACTTCAAAGAAAGATGTTCCTTTTGCAATGGATTTTTGTAAAGAACTGTTAATAAAATTCTGTAATTTGAACTAGTAATAGACTCAAAACCTTTAGAGTCAGTACATTTTCTGCTTCTGGACTCATTCATTCAACAAATCTGTGCAAAACACTATGGGCGTAGCAGGAAGAAAAACATGGTTTCTGCTCTCGAGCTTCCGGTCTAGTGAGAAGACATCTTGGACTGGAGTGGTTCAAGTTGGAAAGGGAAGCTGTCAGAGGGAGTAGACATGGGAGTGACCTTGTTTGTGAGAAGCTATCATCCTCTCTAGTATGGTGAGATCTGCACCTTGAGGGGTAAGAAGGACCTGGAGGAACATGGGGGAAGAATTTTTGAGGCCGAGGGGACAGTGTGAGAGATTGCTGGGTGAGCAGAGAGAGATACCTTGTGATGAGGACGATGCGGTGCAAACTCTTGTAAAGATTTTGACTTTATCCTGAAAATGCAGGAAAGCCGTGGATGACAGGTCATGTTTGCATTTCAAGTAAGATCACTTTGACTGCAGTGGAATGGAGTGGGACAGAGTGGAAAAGAGATGGGTGGGAGGTTTGAGTAAGGTGGGGAGGCCAGTGAGACTTCCGTAGCACCAGTGTCTCTGCAAGTGATGAGGACGGTGCTTTGTAAGGACCTGTTAAACTCTGTGTGCTGAGATACTGCAGAAATTGTCCAGAGAAAACTGTGTCTGTGTATAAAACAAACAACTGTTGCCTCTTGTAGGAAGTGTAAAGCTATATTTGTGTGCATATAGTTCTTGAATCCCATGTAAGGATCTTGAATTCTATTAAGGCTCCTTATCCTGAAGATAACGTACAACTATTGTGAAGTCTTTATTAATTTTTTTCTCTTGAGAGGGGTCCCTTGTTTACTTTATAAAATAAGATTTTAAAATATTCACATTATAAAGTCTTTGGTCATACTGGTTTAAAAACAAAATTTTCCCTTCAGTTTTAAACATATCACACTACCAGTGTGGAATACTTGACCCCTGATTAACTAATAAGGCAAGGAATCCAATCTGCGCAAATGTTAAATAGTGCCATTTAAAATTTGGAAGCCTGAAGCAAGACAGTAAGGCTTTGGTAACTGTAGCCAAGCCAAGTGGAATCTTTCTGAGTGATAAAATGAGCTTGTAAAATGAGCACAATTGTGGGAGTATGCAGTATCAAGACTGGTGAAGCAGGTGCCAGTGGTTGGGGGCCTCAGGATGAAACCGTGGTTCTGGCCAAAAGATTGCTGTTTGTTTTAATCTCTAATGCAGCTCAGATAATATGAAGCTGTGCTGCTTGAAAATCTTTTATATTTCTTGATTTGTCTTTCCCTTCCTGGAGGAGTAGACATGTTATACAGCAGATATATGAGAATATGATAGAATCTTAGAATTAAAATTTGACTCCCTTGAGTGTAGACTACTGGGAAGATTTGAAGAGGCTAGAGGCAGTCGATGGAAAGAAAAGAGGACAGAAGACAAGGTACTTTGGTTTTCTCTTAAAAAGTTGAAGGGTAGACCCTATTTACAGGCAGAGAAGGAACCAACAGAAAAGGAAGATTACATGTATTCTAGAAACTCTTACTTAATTTTGAAGAAAACTGTAAAAAATAAAGTGATACCTTCCCAGCATTAGCCAAACTGTGAGTTTTGAGGTGTGATTTCCAAGACTGCTCTCACTTCTCACACCAACTGCAAGTTTGGGGTGTTTCCAAAACCACCTTCAGGTCTGAAAATTTGCTGGAAGGACTACTCATAGAACTCACTGAAAGCTGTTACACTGATTATTATGGTTTATTAAAGGAAAAAGATACAGATCAAAGTAAGCCAAAGGAAGCCACGGGGCAGAGTCTGGGGAAGGTTCTTGTGTGAATCTTCCGTTCTCTTCTCCCATGGAGTCTGGGCAGTGTTACCCTCCTGGTCCTGATATGTGACCATACATGTGGAGTGTTGCCAGCCAAGGAATCTCTTCTGATATTTGGTGTCTAGAGTTTTTATTAGAGCTTCCTGAGGTAGCATGTTTGATTGATTGATTGCCCACAGAGTTGAGCTCCATCACCACGTCTGCTGATACCATGCGAGCCAGAGCTCCCACCCTAAATCACATGATTGGTCCTTCTCATATGGCCAACCCTACCCTAAGATCCAGTGTGGCCAACCCCGGCCTAAACAAGGACACGTCTATTAGATATGACACAGGTTACCTCCCACTAGCTGAGGGCAAAGGCCAGATGTCTCTTCTGGGCAAGGCTAGCTTCTTTCCTACCCACCTAGGCTTTTAAAAGGATTACCTTGAATTTTATGTTGGGAATGGTCTTGAAGGGCAGGGGTGGAAGCAGAGAGACCAATTAGGAGGAATACTTGCAGTAGTCCAGAGGGAGTGTTTGCTTCACCCCTGGTAATGGTGGTAGGGATGATAAGTAGTTGGAGTCTGGAAATATATGGGAGGAAAGGAGCATGAGGATCTGTTGATGGTTTGGATACAAATATGCAAGAAAGGGAGAGGAAGGAGTCCAGGATACCTCTTCAGGCTTTTGGCTTGAGCAGATCAAAGAATGGAGAACTCATTACTGAGATATTCAAAAGTCAGTTGTCCATCCTAAGAATTAGATGGTTACCACTGCTACCGCCAATTAAGAGGAGATCACAGAAACCAGCCCTGTACTGGTTGGTGTATTGCAACTCATTTAAAAAAAATCAGTCCTTGTATTTCAGATACTTGAAAAAAGAAATCTGTTGTGGCTTATAATCCCCATGTCAGGAGTTCAAATGAACAAAAGACCAGTTTATTTGATGTTATTACTTTTATATTTATTTTATCAAAGTTTCTAAACTGTATTGAGATATTTTTAATTATTTCCAAAAAGCAGTAGTAATAGAGTTTTGGGGGCTGAAGTTATCCAACCTATTGAAACTGGTCACATTTTGAGATATGCTTGTTCTGTATGTTATACATGTTACATGCATGAGTAATTTCATATTTCCTCATTTCTAACAGAGGCCTTAGTTCCTTCATGCTCTCTCTTGACCCAGTAAATTGGTTTATTTGGGTCAATAGAGAGTAGTTATCCGAAGGAACTGTTAAGATTGAGTTCAGTTGTTCATGTAGCTTTTCTTCTACTTTGGTCGCGGTTATTTTTATATAGGCTCAGTTTCTTCATTGGATTAAACTGTGAATGTTGGCACCCATAATAATTCACTGGGTAATGTGGAATAATCTAATTGTATTCTAATTGTAATTCAAAAATTAATAATTCTTTCAAATAGCAAGATTTCGTTAGTATTACTCTGTGATCACAGTCAGAAGCAAACCAAACCGTGGCATTCTGTGAGCTAGTGCAGATCTGTGGGCTACAGCTTGGACCATTTTAAAGCCCCAGTAATCCCGTAATATTTTGCTGAACTATGGAAAGTAAAAGCAGTGTGCTTAGAACTGCTTAGGAAACTTCTCATCATTCGAAATTTTGACTGGATGATTTTATTTGTTTGTATCAGTGGCTGAAAGGAATGACCAGAAAAGAAGTACTCTGTCCAAAGTTGAGAATCAACATGTCATTTGTTGGCATGGCACTTTAGTTCTCTGGGTTACTAACTTAGTTCTGTTCAGTTGTTATTCACAAGCAAACAAATGAGTGAAATAAAGCAAACTAGGTGTTACTGAAGTTAAAAAGAGAATGAGAATCTTCGTTCAAAATTTATATTTATTAGGACAAACGTTCAGGGAAAGTTCTTCAGGGGCAAGACATCTCATCCTGGTAGGAAATGATTACACTTACACGGTGAGGTAGTTTACTTTTCCTTTCTCCCTTCCTTCTTCTTTCTCTTCTTTGGACTCTTCCTCCATCTTACCCATGATTTATTGTGTATCTAGCTTTTTAAAAATCCCACTAAATATATTCGCTTAACTTTAAAAATGTGTTCCACCTTGACTGGCGTAGATAAGGGCAGCAACATGCCGAGGTATTTTCTGGAATCAGAGGCCTGAGGACCTTCTGAATGTTTCAGGAAGGACAATTGTAGAGAATGCTTCAGAGAAGTTCGGGTCATACACTTCCCCACAGCCTGTATCTCACAGCTGATAGCACTGTGGTCCTTGGCATTCCGGCCCTAAGAGTCCCAAGAGTGTCACTTTACTACTGGGAAAATATTCTTAAGATTCTTATTTGAGTTCTGTATACTTTAGCAAAATCCTGTGTACCTTAATGTAAATTGAGAAAAAAGGGACCGCTTTGTTTTTATAGTAGTTTATTGATAAGTTTTGTGATTACCCTTGTTTGCCTTTTTCCTGTGATCTTCTTTACTCTAAGTAGTAGTCTTCAGTTTAATATCCTTTTGAACAGGACTTGATTTTTTCCTTCCCAACAAGTACTAAGAATGATCTCATTTGCTTTTACATAGCCAAAATTGTAATATTAGTACGGGTTTATTAGTTGTTCTTCCCGTTGCTGATGGGAGCTACTGGGAACATGTAAAGGCTGATTTGTAATGGCATTTTAAAAGGCGGGGCAGGAAGATGTAAGGCAGAAGGGAATGTGGATGGATGTAGTGAACAAGCTTGAGAAAATGAAAAAAAAAAAAAAAAAACTTGTTGAAAGATTGTCAAATGGGTGGTGGGTCTGGATTTTCTGAACTGAGACCCTTGGTTCATCTGATCTGAATCCACTGTGCTGCCAGACTGCGCCGTTGCTTCTGCTATCAGTGCTGCGTGGTTTAGCATGAGCTTTTAGGGAAATGTCACATCTTGTTCACATGGGTAGAATTATATTACATCTGCTCTTACTGATCATGAACCAAGACTAAAATCTTGCCGTTCTCAACAGAACAGATAATAGAAAATTACAGCAAATGATGTTCATGTTCTTCGCTCTTAATCAGTTTTCTGCAGTCCTACAAAATATTTTTCTGAAGTACATGTAAATATTTTCTTTATACACACCTAGCAAATGCACAGTGTGTGATGATATTTTTATGAGTATACATGAACTTGGCTTAAAGTTCAATAAATATGGTTTAAAATTGGGAAGGAAAAAATAAATAATTTCAAGGTTGCATACTTTCACTAGTAGAAATTCTCTACTTTTGGGACAAAAATTATTATTTTCCAAATATCCAATGAGTATGTCACTTGCAGGGGAGAAAGAGGAACTGGAAGAATGTCCTGAAGAGGTTAGGACATGTGGTAAAAGGGGCACATTTTAAGTGCTACTCTCAAAAGAGTCTTATATGAAGCATATTAGTTTGGGTTTATTTTTTCTTGGGAGGAGTTCTAACATAATTTTAAGTTAAGGAAAGATAGCACAAAATTGCATTCAGTGAATAAAGTGAACAACACACATCTTTATTATGGCTGGAGGAGATAGAAGAAAAGAGAAGAAAAAAACAACTGATTTCAAGGTTGGAAGGAATTTTTTTTTTTTTTTTTGAGATGGAGTCTCACTCCGTAGCCCATGCAGTGGCTTGATCTTGGCTCACTGCAACCTCTGCCTCCCAGCCTCAAGCGACCCTTCTGCCTCAGCTTCCTGAGTAGCTGGGATTGTAGGCACCGGCAACCACACCCAGCTAATTTTTGCATTTTTGGTAGAGATGGGGGTTTCACCATGTTGGCCAGGCTGCTCTCAAACTCCTGACCTCAGGTGATCCATCCTCCTTGGCCTCCCAAAGTACTGGGATTACAAGTATGAGCCACCACACCCAGCCTGGAAGGAATTTTAAGAGATCGTTCTGTCCAGCTCCTCTTTTCCAGATAGTTAGATATTCCAATTTAAGAAATGGGATGGAATCAGGGAAGTTTCCAGAACTCCGGGGGTAAGGGTACTTACCTAATCAAATTTACTTTTACCTTGTTTTCTACAAATGGCTTATGCATAAAGGATAAAACAACAGTGGGTTTAAAAATTGATACATGATATTTCACATATTCATGGGGTACATGTGGTATTTTGTTGCATGCATAGAATGTGTAATGATCTACTTGGGTTATTTAGGGTATCCATGACATTGAGTACTTATCATTTCTGTGTTTGGGGAACCTTTTGAGTTCTCTTGTAGTTACTTTGAAATACACAAAACATTGTTGCTAAATGTAGTCCCCCCCACTCTGCTATGGAACATTGGAACTTATACCTTCTAACTGTGTGTTTGTATCCATTAGCCATCCTGTCTTCATCCATTGACCAGCCCTCTCCCCTACCCAACTCTTCCCAGCCTCTGGTATCTCACATTCTACTCTCTACCTCCATGAGATCAATTTTTTAGTTCCCACATGTGAGTGAGTACATGCAATATTTGTCTTTCTTTGCCTGGCTTATTTCACTTAACATAATAACCTTCAGTTTCATCCATGGCACTGAAAATGGCATGATTTTATTCTTTTCTATGGCTGAATAGTATTTCGTCATGTATATGTACCACACTTTCTTTATCCGTTTGTCTGTTGGCAGACACTTAGGGTTAGTCCACATTTTGCTATTATTGAATAGTCTGTGAGTGCATCCATCCCTTTGATGTGCCGATTTCTTTTCCTTTGGACAAATACTGAGTGATGGGATTGCTGGATCATATATAGTGATTCTGTTTTTGGTTTTGTGAGAAATCTTCATACTGTTTTCTGTAGTGGTTGTACTAATTGACATTCTCAGCAACAGTAACAGTGGGGTTTTTTTTTAAACATGAAACATAGGCATTCTTGAAATACTTTCAACTCATTAACTTTTAATATATTTTTTTCATATTACAAAAGTATGATGCAATGTGATTTTAAATATAGAACCATTCTGAACATGAGATGTACAGAACATGTAAAGTATAAAATCTGATGTTTTGAATTTGAGTCATGTGCATAATGACATTTTGGCGTACAGCAGACCACATATACGACGGTGGTCGCATATAATTATACTGTATTTTACTGTACTTTTTTCTATGTGTAGATAAACAAATACTTACCGTTTTGTTATAGTTGCCTACAGTATTCAGTATGGTAGCCTGCCATGCAGGTTTGTAACCTAGGAGCAATAGGCTGTACATAGAGTCGAGGTGTGTCATAGGCAATGCCATCTAGGCACGTGTACGTGTACTCTAATGATGCATTTCTCGGAATGTTTTCCCATCTTAAGTGACACATGACTGTACCTCCCAAGGGCTCCTAATTCCATCACATTAGGGGTTAGGCTTTCAACATCTGAATTTTGGGGGTACACAAACATTCAGGTCCTGAGACCCCCACAGTTTCCACATGTGCCTTTATAATCCCCTCCCTGTCATCCCTCATTTCCAAGCAACCACTGATGTTTCTTTCATCATATATTAGTTTGCCATTTCTGGAATCTTATGTTGATGGAATTACACACTGTCTTCTTTTCTGTTTAGTTTCTTTTACTCAGCATAATTATTTTCAGATTCATTCATGTTGTTGTGTGGTATTAATAGTTCATTCGTTTTTACTGGCCAGAAGTGTTGCATCATATGGAAACACCAGTTAGTCCATTCATCTGCTAATGGATACTTGGGTTGTCTGCAATTTGGGGCTATTACAAATAAACATGATGTGAAGATTTGTGTACAAGTCTTTGCGTGGACGTGTTTTTATTTCTCCTTGGTAAATACCTAGGAGTGGAATAGCTGGATCATATGATAGGTATATGTTTAAGATTTTAAAAAACCGCCAAACTGTTTTCCAGAGTAGCTGAACCATTTTTATTCCCATCAGCAGTCTGAGAATTGCAGTTGCTTCATATCCTTTCTGTATTTGTTTGCTAGCACGGCCATAACAAAGAACCACCAACTGGGGGGCTTAAACAACAGAAATGTATTTCTTCAGAGTTCTGGAGTCTCAAAGTCCAAGGTCAAGGTGCTGGGAGTGTTGGTTTCCTCTGAGGCCCCTCTTCTTGGCTTGCAGACAGCCGCCCTCCATCTGCCTTGTCGCATGGGCTTTTCTCTGAGCATGCACATATGGTGTCACTTTCTGTGTCCAAATTTCCTATTATTATAAGGACACTAGTCAGATCGGATTAGGGTCCACCATGATAGCCTCGTTTTAGTTTTTTTTGTTTGTCTGTTTGTTTTCGAGATAGGGTCTTGCTCTGTCACCTAGACTGGAGTACGGTGGTGCGATCTTGGCTCACTGCAACCTCAGTCTCCTGAGTTCAAGCGGTTCTCCTGCCTCAGCTTCCCAAGTAGCTGGGACTACAGGTGTGTGCCACTGTGCCCAACTGATTTTTGTATTTTTAGTAGAGATGGGGTTTCACCATGTTGGTCAGGCTGCTCTCCAACTCCTGACTTCAAGTGATCCGCCTGCATTGGCCTCCCAAAGTGCTGGGATTACAGGTGTGAGCCACTGCACCTAGCCCTCATTTTAGCTTAATCGCCTCTTCAAAGACCTCCTCTCCAAATACAGCCACATTCTGAGATACTAGGAGTTAGGCCTTCCTATGAATTTTCAGAGGGGTCAGTTCAGCCTGTAATACTTGCCAGCACTTGGTAAGATCAACTGTTGTGATTTCAGCCTTTCTATTAGGTGTGTAATGGTGTCTCTTTAATTTGCTACTCCCTAATGGCTTGTGATGTTGAGCACATTTTCATGTGCTTATTTGCCATCCATGTATCTTCTTCTTCTTTTTTTTTTTTTTTTTTTTTTGAGACAGAGTCTCGCTCTGTCACCAGGCTGGAGTGCAGTGGCACAATCTTGGCTCACTGCAACCTCCGCATCCAGGTTCCAGTGGTTCTTCTGTCTCAGCCTCCTGAGTAGCTGGGACTACACGCGTGTGCCACCACACCCAGCTAATTTTTGTATTTTTAGTAGAGACAGGGTTTCACCATGTTGGCCAGGATGGTCTTGATCTCTTGACCTTGTGATCTGCCTGCCTCAGCCTCCCAAAGTGCTGGGATTACAGGTGTGAGCCACCACGCCTGGCTGCCATCCATATATCTTCTTTAGTGAAGTATGTGTTGAGATTTCATGCCCATGTTTTGAGTTGTTTGGTTTCTTATTGCTGATTTTTTGAGGAATCTTTATTCTAGATACAAGTTCTTTTTTAAATGATTGACATATAAAAAGCTGTACATATTTAATTTATACAACTTGATAAGTTTGGGGATAAGTTCATGCCCTTGGAACGATTAACACCATCAAGGGCATAAACATATCCATTATCACCCCAAGTTTCCTTTCACCCCCTTTATTTATTATTATCATTATTATTGTTATTAATTTTGTGGTAAGAACAGCTAACATGAGATCTACCTTCTTAGCAAATTTTAAGTATACCACACAGTATTGTTGGCTCCAGGCTGTATTTTTTTCCTTTGACCATCACCTCCCCATTTTCCCCTTCCCTAGCTTGTGGCAACTACCATTCTACTCTCTGTTTCTATGAGTCTGACTATTTTAGATTCCACATATAAGTGAGATTATGTGGTATTTGTTTTTCCGTGTCTGGCTTATTTCATTTAACACAATACCCTCCAGGTCCATCCATCTAGTCACAAGTGGCAGGATTTCCCTTCTATTTAAGAGCGAATGTTATTTCATTGTGTGTGTTTACCACACTTTCTTTAGTTGTTCATCTAACAATGGACACTGAGGTTATTTCCGTATCATTCTTGTAATACTATCTTGTAGCGAGTGGAAGTTTTTTATTTTGGTGAAGCCCATTTTGTTAGTTTTTTGTTTGTTTGTTTGTGTGTTTGTTTTTGACAGGGTCTCACTCTACACAGGCAGAGTATGGTGGCATGATACTGACTCCACTGCAACCTTTGCCTCCTAGGCTCAGGTAATCCCCTCAACTCAGCCTTCCACATAGCTGGGACTACAAGCACATGCCACCATGCTCGGCTAGTTTTTAAAAATCTTTTTGTAGAGATGGGGTTTCGCCATGTTGCCCAGGCTGGTATTGAACTCCTGGCCTCGTGCAGACCGACTGCCCCAGTCTCCCAAAGTGTTGGGATTACAGGCGTGAGCCACCACACTTGGCCAATTTTTTCTTTAACAGGTTGTGCTTTTTGTTGTTGTATTTTAGAAATCTTTGTGAAGCCCAAGGGCACAAAGATTTTCTCCTATAATTTTCTTCTAGCAGTTTTATAAAGTTTAATATCTAGTTCTGTGATCCATTTTACATTACTTTTTGTATATGGTATGAAGTGTGATTTTGCTGTATTTTGTTTTCTAAAAAATATGCATATTCAGTTTTCTGTTACTATTTGTGGAAAGACTGTTCTTTCTTTATTGAATTGCCCTTGCACCTTTGTCAAAAGTCAGTTGACCATAAATATGTATTTCTGAGCTTGATTCTGTTCCATTGTCTTTTTGTGTGTCTCGATGCCCACACCACACTGTCTTTCTCACTAGGTTTTTCATTATAAAGTCCTGAAGTCATGTAAGTCCTCAAACATTATTCTTCCTTTCCAAAATTATTTTGACTATTGTGGGTCCTTTTTCATTTTTATGTGCGTTTGGAATCAGTTTGTTAATTTCTACAAAAACAGTGTGCTAGGATTTTGATTGATTGTGTTGAGTTAGTAGATCAGTTTGGGAAGAATTGAAATCGTAACAATATTAAACCTTCTGACCCATGAATATGGCATGTCTCTCCATTTATTTAGATCCTCTTTAATTTATCTTAGCAATTATTTTGTAGTTCTCAGTGTAAAAAGTTCGGATGGGCCGAATTGAATGAATAGGTTGGGCTAGTTAACTGCAGCAGGAACATGCCCTTAAGGCATACATCGCTCATGCTATTGTTTGTGGCTTAAGAATGTCTTTAAGCAGTTTTCCACCCTGGGCGGGCCAGGTGTTCCTTACCCTCATTCCCTAAACCCACAACCTTCAAGGTTGGGCGTTAGGGCCATTATGAACATGTCACAGTGCTGCAGAGATTTTGTTATGGCCAGTTTTGGAGCCAGTTTATGGTCAGATTTTGGGGGTGCTTGCTCCCAACATCACCCTATACTTGGGTCTATATCTGGAGAGCAGATATCGAGGTGTCTGCCTGAGTGAGGGAGGACAGTTACCCACAGGTAACTGCTGCAGGAAAGCATCTGGGACTCAAACTGCTCATTAGTCAAAATCATTACAAGGCAAGCTCTTAGCCCCATCCTGCACATCCTGCACCCTGGTCTCCAGATTATCTGGTCCTTTCATTTCCTGAACTTCCTAGGGTTCCGAGTTGTTTTTTTTTTTTTTTTTTTTTTTTTTTTATACTTTATGTTCTAGGGTACATGTGCACAACGTGCAGGTTTGTTACATATGTATACATGTGCCATGTTGGGGGTTCTGAGTTTTGAGTCTACTTCCTGCTTCTCGACTTTGCTCCAGCAGACCCCTCTGTCTTCTTTCCACTTTCTCGTATGTGACCATCTCTCATCTAGTATCATCACTTCTGTATTTCCTTCTGGGGTTATACCTGCTTGTTCCTTTATTTCAGGAGGGTTTTGGGGGGGAGCAGAGAAGACCTGAAAAGCCTACTTTAGACACAAACACACACACACACACACACACATACCTTTTTATTGTAAAACGAAACTACATCAAATAAATATGAACAGCGTTTATGGACTGAATTGTGCATCCCTCAAGCCCCCTCAGCAAATTCATATGTGAAGCCCTAACCCCCAGTGTGACTGCGTTTGGAGACAGGACCTTGAAAGAGGTAACTAGGGCTAAACGAGGCCATTGGGGGTTGGTCTTAATCCAGTCTGGCTGGCAACTTTTTAAAAGAAGAGGAAGAGACCCCAGGGACGCACATGCACAGAGGAAAGGCCCTGTGAGGACACAGGGAGAAGGTGGCTGTTTGTGAGCCAAGGAAAGAGACTTCGGGAGAAAACAACTCATTTGAGACCTAGATCTTGCACTTCCAGCCTCCAGAACTGTGGGAAAATCAATTTCTGTTGTTGAAGTCACCCAGTCTGCGGTATTTTGTTATGGTAGCCCTCAGAGTCTAATGCAGTAGCTTACCGGATTATTGTAAAGAGAATCCCCTTTAGCCACCATCCAGGACCACAGCAGGAAATCAGAAACTCCTGTATGTGTCCCATCCTAATCACAATCCCTTCCCTTCCTCCAAAGTAACCACTCTTCTGATTTTCCTAGTAGTTGCTTCTTTACATTTCTTTATAGTTCCTTCACCCCATCATATGTTCCTAGACACTAAATAATTTAGTTTTGGCAATGTTTTTAGACTCTGTCTTTTAAGTCTCCTGATCTGTAGGTATCACTCCAGCCATTTAATGCCGTTTCTCAGTCTGCGCTCTGCTGGTATAATTCAACATGTTCCTCTGTCCTCTTGTGTTTTCTGCAGATTGGCAGCAGAATCCAGTTACATTGTCGGATTTGGGTTTAATCCCTTCAGTAGAATTATATGTTGTAGTGTGTTTTTCTTTTTTGTGTGTTTTAAATAAGAGACTTGGTCTTGCCGTGTCACCTAGGCCAGACTGCAGAGGCTATTCATAGGCACAGTCCTACTGCTGATGTTCGTGGGAGTTTTGAGCAGTGTTTGTTTTTTATCAGAATGCATACAGTCTGATTCTCTCTCTCTTTTCTTTTCTTTTCTTTTCCCTTCCTTCCTTCCTTCCTTCCTTCCTTCCTTCCTTCCTTCCTTCCTTCCTTCCTTTCCTATTGATGCTCACTGCCTAGATTTATTAATTTATTAAGGACTGTAAAATGGTGGTGTTTGATTTTGTCATTCTGTTTTCATTTATTACCTGGAATAATTGTATAAGAAGATGCTTCTCCTCATCTATTTGGTTGGTGAGTTTATTTAGGAAAGTCAGGATGAATATTTGATTCTTTCCTTTTATTTACACAGCTTTCAAAATAATGAACTGATTTCCTGTCATCCTTAGAAGGTGACCAGTTCATTTCTTTTCTTTTTTAAAAAAAAAATCATTGAGATCTCAGAGCTTTCAGCATAGTCGACAAGTTACAATTCATTGTCATTCTCATCCTCATTGAAGCTCACATTGTTCCGTCATTGATGTATTAGGCTGTTCTTGTGTTGTTCTAAAGGAGAACCTGAGATGGGGTATTTATAAAGAAAAGAGGTTTAATTGGCTCATGGTTCTGCAGGCTGTACAAGAAGCATGGCACCAGCATCTGCTTCTGGTGAGGGCCTCAGGAATCTTCCAGTCATGGTGGAAGGCAAAGGGGGAGGAGGCATCTCTCATGGCAAGAGCTGAAGCAAGGAGCAGGGGTGCCACACACTTGTAAGCAACCAGATCTCGTGTGAACTCAGTGCAATAACTCACTCATCACCAAGGAGATGGTGTTAAGCCATTCATGAGGGATCTGCTCCCATGAGCCAAACACCTCCCACCAGGCCCCACCTCCAACACTGGTGACTACATTTCAACATGAGATTTGGAGGGGATAAACATCCAAACTGTACCAGTTGGCCAGAGGGAGCCTCCTTAAATTGACTCCTGAGTCCTTTTGATCGGACCTTACAAGCCTTTTTAGCTTTCTTGCTGTCTGGTATGTCAAGATGTTTCAGGTTCGTTGTCTACATTTCTTGCCCAGGCCTAGAATCAACCATTTTCAAAGAAGTGCTGGTTTTATTTAATTGGAAATGACACTTCAAGACCTCAGTATAGATGCTGGATGCAGATTGTTCCTGGGTTTATCATTGCTTCTGTGCCTTCCCAGCAGACAGGGCTGAAATGTATGTGTGTGTATAAAAATAAAACATCTTGAGTTCATACTGATATTTTTACTTCCAATTCAGAACAACTTGTTTTGGTGTTTCCTTTTTTCCTTTTTTTTTTTTTGGAATATAGTATATAAATGGAAAAAATGCACAAATCTTACATGTCCAGCTTGGAGAATTTTCAGAGTGGTAATTTGGTGACATCCCTATAACCAGTTACCAGATCAAGAAACAAAACGTCACCAGCACCCCAGACCCCTCCCCAGTCACTCCCCGTTCCCCACTGCACCAAAGGTAATTACTGTCCTGCCTTCTAGTAGCATAGATTGGTTATACTCCTGGACCTTTTTCCTCTCAGTTGTCATCCTTTTGAGAGTGTGGCTAGCGTCACCAGTCAAGGGCTAAGGAGAGAGGTAGGCTCCCATCAGGAGCTGCCGTTCCACTCCTGATACTGGGCACACAATCGCTCGTATTGCGGGAGAGCTGTGGAGCCGTCAGTGACGTAACCAACTGGAGCCTGGTTGCTGAGCCAAGAGCACTGGTCTGAGAGTCCTCAGAGCTGGGGTCCATGTCAAGAGTATGCATCTGACTTCTCTTTGCAAGCCACCTATCCTCTAAAGACTGCAGGACATTTGCATCATGTCTTACATATTACAGCTCTATTTTCTTTTTTCTACACTGAGAATCCTGGCTTCCAGCTTCACATGGTGCATTAGTTAAGGCTGCTTGTGAGGCCATGGATCCCATCATGGGGGTCTACCTTCATGACCGCATCTAAACCTAATTACCTCCCAAGGATCCTGCCTCCCACTGTGGTGGTGTTGGGGATTAGTGTTTCAACATAGGAATTTTGGAGGGACATGTTCAGTGCATAACACGTGATGATAGACTAACATAGAATTACTTATTCGCTTTGTGCCACAATACACATAGGAAGTTTGTGAATAACAGTACTATTATTCTATTATTATTATTCTATTATTCAGTACTATTAAATAACATAACTTCCATTATGACTACCGAATACAGTTAAAGTCTTTTTGCATCTGTTCTGCCCATTCTCCTATGTGTCTGTTGTACTATGTTGACTTAGCATTTAGCCATCACATGTTATAATCTCTGCCTCTTAGCTCTCATTTTAACTTGATTCTGCAAGTAACTGTGTAATCAGTTTATACTCATAGCAGTCTTTCATATATGTCTTTGGAGTGATGTTGATTTTCTGAAGCTTATTCTCTAGGAGATTTCTCAGGCAGGGTTCTTAAGAACAACATATCTTGAATCCTTGCATAGTGATAACTATCCCCTTGATACTCGAAGGTCACTTTTCTTGGAGATAAAATTATTGGCTTGCGTTTTCTTTCCTTAAGCATCTTAAATATGTTTCTCTGTTTCGTTCTGGCATAAGCTATTGCTGGAAATATGCAGTGATATTTTTCTCTGTAAGTCACGTGGTCTTTTTACCTCGACACCCAAAGGACTTTTTGTTAATCTGGTGTTAGCCATTTGTGGTTGATAGTCTTAGATAGGTGGTATGTTCTCTCAGTATATAGCTTCAGATCATTTTTCATTCGGAAAACTTTTCTTGGATTGTAGTCTTCAGTGTTTGCCCTGTTCCATCGCTTCATTGTTGCTTTTATAGTCAGAGACTCCTGTTACCTGTTTTAGATCTTCTTTGCCTGTCTTTAGTATTTATTCCTTCTCTTGCATTCTTTTTATCTCTTCATTTTTATTAATTAAAACATTTTCTTCTTTGAGCCACCTGTTTCTCTTAAAGCATTTTTGTGTTTACGTGTTCTTGTCTTCCATAAAATCTTTATGTATAAAACAAGTTTCTCTTTTATTTGTACTTCCTAGAGATTTGCCTGTTTTTTGAACTTCAAAAAGGAAATCATTCTGACTTACCTTCTTTCATGGCTTGTATCATTTTAACATGTTCTAGCTCAGTTTGAATTGTGTTTTCCTCAGTGTGCTTTCTTTGTCTGTGGGGATTTTGCTGCTTAAATCTTTCTCTTGTAGTAACTTTGTGTGGGGTCTGACCTCAGTGCTTTTGGTGCTTGTTTGTATGTGACACTAGTTTTCCTCAACTCATGGAAGGAGGCTTGAGAGAGGCATACGCTGCCCTGTTAGAGCTCCTTCGGCTGTGGCTTTTGTGCAGATTTGCTGCTTCCCCTCTCCCAGTTGTACCTGCCTTTTCTTTGTCCGTGTCCCTGTTTTGCTCCTTTTTGAATATACTCCCAGCGCTTTCTCCTCAGTGTGAGGCCTTGGCTTGGAGCGGTAGCCCTGGAGCATCTGTTTTCCAGTTGCTGGAGGGGAGGCTTGTCTAGTCCCTTGGGTTGTGCTCCCTGGCTCTGTGGAGTGGCCAGACCCCTCCTAGTAGCAGCTGCTGGTGAGAAATGGGTCTGCTGTGCTTTTCAGTGAGTGCCCCAGGCTGTTGAGGGTTCTCTCTTCCCGAGAGCCCATGCCTCTAGTGACTGGTGCAGGGGCAGTGACTGCTGGGGCCTGGTCACTGCCTCCTACCTGCCTGTGCCTTAGAGTTGACAGGATTCAAATGATGTCTATGAGTTCGGGTTTTGCTACTTATTCTGCTTTTATATTTCATTTAGAGAAAATTATAATTTTGTACAGAAAAGTGAATAATTTTATCTTATTTCATGGAGGAAAGAATGTTTTATAAAATAACACCCTTGTCATGGATGCCAAGGGAGTAAAATTGCCTGTTAAAGCTTTATAATTTGCATTTACTCTTAAAGGTTAATGGTTTTATTGTGAAATCGCCACAGAGTGGGTTAGAGAACTAATTGCTTTTATTAATCATTAACAAGTAACTGAAAATCATCCAAAATGTGGCCACTAGCTAACTAGATAGTAGTGAATATGAATATTATTGAAAATTTCATCTTGAGGTCAGGTTTTTTTGGTTGTTTTTTTTTTTTTTTTTTTTTTTAGCACGCCAATGAAATGGCCCAGATACTTCATTGTAAAAATATTCGGGCTTTGGAACATATGTTATTTGTTTTATATAGTTTGTCTATTTAGGAATATAGAACACTTCAAATAAAATTAGTCATTTTGTGAAAATTCAGAGGACTGGGAATTTAACTGTCCTTCTGGCTATAGGAATCATAATCTCCCCATTTTCATCAACCTGGAGACCCCTTGGTTGTAAGAATATTTGAGTTTTGATGTTTTAAAAAACGGATTATTTTAAAAAACTGATGCAGCCTTTGTTGCATAGAGTTGGGGAAGGCCCAGGAGGGAGGATTAAAATTAAATAAGAGACAGTTTTTCTTCTTAACACTTTCTCTGCTTAATTATTTTAGTAAGAATCTGAAATCAAATATAGAATGGAAAACTCATATAGCCAAACCATCTGAGAGCCAATGGTAGAGAGAGACATTAAATCACAGCACTTGTTCACTACAGTTTGGGTACCTACAGTATCCTATAATGATAATTGTTAACAGCTAGAAACTTGTTCATAAAATGTGGTGATGTTTCTTTATGTTAGATGCCTGACCAGTGTCCTGTTCCCTCAATAAGGTGGTTCTAACTCATAGTTGTTCATACTAATGGGAGAAAATGGTGGGAGAGTCTTATCATCTGCTAACATTTCAACATGAGACATCACATACCTGTGTCCTAAGTAGGTGATGCATTGTTGAAGTACCTGCAGGATCTCCATATGATCTTTGCATTTATAATATCTTTCTGGAATGGGTCTTAAAGTCAGGTTTGAGCAGGTGCTTATGGCATGTACTCAGATTCCATGGTAGAGGCAAGCATTCTCCCTAAGAATGTTGTTTACATTGAAGACAGCGATGGAGGAGCCCACCCTTCTGCTCTGATGTCTTCAGAGGTAGAAGGGGTTGCTGACAGCTTCATCAGGGCATTAGAGAGAATGAGCTTGGTGGGTTTACTGTGTAAGGGCGAGTTGTGTCACAAAATAGGATTTTGGAATTAAGTCTTATTCTTTAGTTTACTTAATATATCAGTGTTTTCTAGTATATCCTCATTTGCCTTAATTGAAGATCCTAGAATTATGGTGCAGTTCAGAAAGCCCGAGTTTTAAGGGGAAATGGTAAAGAGAAAAAGGACTGGAACAGGATTTGATTCAGAGCCAACTGGTTTTCTTCTTTCCTATTTCAGGGGAGTAGCTTCTTCAGCAGACTCTGCTGCTTGCGCTTCACATTGCATCGCTCACACTGTGGAATGGTGTTTCCATTCATTGTCTCCTGAGTTCATTTGGTGTAGAAGAGCCGGTTCTAAAGAGAACTTCTCCCTGCCGTCTTTTTCTTCCAGAACACTGGGGTGATGGGTATACGGCAGCAGTTGCCTGGCCCTCTCCTAGGTTAATGTAGCAGAGATTCTATTCTTAGATAAGACTTCCATGAAGGCTCAAGATGTGAGGGGCTGTCCACGTTTGAGAGAGAATTTCTTCTCACTATTCTCTCTAGAGTATGTGAATGAAGAAAGATTTCTATTGTCCTGGACTCCTTTGTATTTTTTACAGTTATTTTCTTTTTCTCACTTATGCTCTGATACGTATTGGTTTCTTGAAGGAATTAAAACCTAAAGCACTGTTGTAGTAGACATTTCTGGAATTCCTCTCTCCCCACTTTCCTCACCACATACAGCTCTTCTCCACTGCCTACAGCTCTATGTTTTAGCCTGATGATGGATGGATGGATGAATGGACTGGAGCTAGAGCAAGGTTAACCATATATGCTCTGGTTTCAGAAACATCAGAGAGGAAGGTGGTAACATAAGTATTCATCTTTTATTTACAAATTTCACACACATGTGTAGTCTACTGTAAGTAACATGGTGTCTTCTGCCATCTTTTTCCTGTTAAGGGTCAACACCACTATTCTATTTCATATTTACCATTTTTTTCTTTTAAAAGAATCCATGTGGTGGGTCATTGTAGAAAATTTAGACAATATGCAAATATGCCAAAAGAAAAAGAAATGATGCAGCCTGTAACCACACTGTGTGTAGGTGCTCTCTGTGTGGGTGTCTTGGTTTGGGCTCCTATTACAGAAATATCATGGGCTAGGTGGCTTAAACAATGGAGATGTATTCCTTACAGTTCTGAAGTCTGGGAAGTCCAGGATTCAGGTGCCAGCCGAGTTGACTCCTGGTGAAGACCTCTTCCTGGTTGGCAGAGGGAATGCGTTCTTGCTGTCTTCACGTGGCAAAGAGATCATCTCTCTCATCTCTACTGATAGGGTACTCATCCCACTCACAAGGGCTCCATCCTCATGACCTAATTAATAACCTTCTAAAGGCCCTACCTCCAAGTACCATCACATTGGGGGTTAGGGCTTCAGCATAGGAATTTTTTATATTTATTTATTTATTTATTTTTATTTTTAATTTTTTTATTTTTTTTATTTTTTGAGACGGAATTTCACTCTTGTTGCCCAGGCTGGAGTGCAGTGATGCGATCTCGGCTCACCACAACCTCCACCTTCCGGATTCAAGCGATTCTTCTGCCTCAGCTTTCCGAGTAGCTGGGATTACAGGTGCCCGCCACCACATCCAGCTAATTTTTGTATTTTTAGTAGAGACGGCTCTTGCCATGTTGGCCAGGCTGGTCTTGAACTGACCTCAGGTGATCCACCTGCCTTGGCCTCCCAAAGTGCTGGGATTACAGGCATGAGCCACTGCGCCAGGCCAGGAATTTTTGAAAGACAGAAACATTCAGTCCATAGTAATGGAGGAAACCAGCATGTAAATCCCACACATAAAGTTCCATAAAGCTTTTCACCCTCTTTTACTAGCTTGCAGATACTTCCGGTGGTGGGATGCACCAGTTTTTATGTTCTAAGAAAGAAAAAAAAATGGCAATAATTTATAAGGTGCCATCTATTGTAAGAAATATCTCAGTTCCACAGATAAAAGAATGCCCCTTAGAATTGTCGAAACCCTGGTAACTTTGAGTTATATAAGCAATATATGAATCTATTCCTTTAAAATATTATCAACCTTTTTAAGTGTTTTTTGCATTTTGGGAGAAAGATTGTCCACTTTTAAAAATGTACTTTTCTGTATTTTTATCATGTTTAGTCTTCCTTTTATTCTTTTTTAAGTATTTAGATCTTGAATTCATATGAAATTTTTTTCTGTATGATATTTTTTCACTTTTTTCTCCTTTTCCTTCTTTAATTTTTTCTCCTTTTATTTGAAATTCCACCTCAGAAATTACACATGTACATGTTTTCAGACATTTTTTCATGAATTCATCCATTTGTCTGTTCCTCTGTTCATACCACACTATTTTAATTAATGTAATTTTAGAATATAGTTTGATATCTGATAACAGCAAGAATTTAAAAAGGCCTAAATGACCAATAATAGATCAACTAATTAAACTGTAGTACAAGTCATCCTTCTTTGGGCCTTTAAGTCCTAATCGTTACAATGATGTTTAAAGATAGCAATATTAAACTGTAAATAAATCATGATTAACTTTTGGTAACTCTATGCTATCTATCATGGGGGAGATTCTAAATTACAGGATGGCAGAAACTTAATATTTTTGTCAATTAAAAAGTTTCATGCTTTTTCTATGCATGTATTGACATATATACTTTAAAGAAACAAACAAATATAATCAAAATTTGTAGGCAGCCTTTTTACTTAGCAGAGTGTAATGGAAATATCTTTCTGTATTATTAAATCTCATTCTATGATATAATTTTCTATGGGTGCATAGCATTTTATTGTGGTTGTACTATAGTTTAATTAGTTGATCTGTTATTGGTCATTTAGGCCTTTCCTAATTCTTGCTGTTATAAATAAATAACACCACAGCATACATTTTTGTGAATACAGTATTGTCCATGATTATTTCCCTAGTAGATTAATTTGTGTTGGGGCAGTGTGTGTGTGTGTGTGTATGTATTCAAATAGCCTTCATAAATGGTTGTAACAGTTTACATTCCCACTCACAGTAAAAAGGACCATCCAATCTTTTTTTAAAAAAAAAAAAAAATACGAAATGCAAGTCTTCTGTGTTTCAGTTCCCTAAAAATCTAACAAATGAAGATGTTATTCCACACATTTATATGGCACCCATTGAATGCCTGCCATTGTGCATAGGAGACAGAAATGAGTGCATGGAATTGTAACTTGTACAGTGTTTCCACTTGGAGTAGTCAATGCCAAGTTGTCCAACAGTGTATGATGCTACCCATTTCTCTGTATCCTTGCAGATACTTATTAGTTTCAGATATTTTAATTTTTGCTAATTTTGGCCAAAGATACTTAAGACAGAAGTCTTTGTTTTCCACGCCCTTACGGCATTGGGATAGGGTATGGAAAAGGAGGTAATCCAGATGGACAGCAGTAACACACACGGTGATCAGTGCTATGAAAGAGGTGGGAGAGGGTTGCGTAGGGACATAGAGGAGAGGGTAAGGGTGGGCAAGGAAGGTGTCATGAAGGAAGGGAAGCTTGTCTGTTTTGAATGTAGAGTGTGAGAGTTCTCTAAATGAACCAGGAACCAGGGTGTGGTGATGAAAGCCATTTAGATAGAACAGCAGCATGTTCTGAGACTCAGGGCTGTGGGCCTGAAGGATGCTTTAGGGGAAGTGTAAGTAATTGCAGGATGAGGCTGCTTGATAGAAGATCAGGTCAAAAAAGATGAGACCAGGTCATGAATAGCACCATAGACAAAGTCATGGGGTTTAGACTTTATTCCATAAATGAGAGGAAGTCTTGCTGGGTTTTAGTAGAAGATGACATGATCTGAATAGGTCTATGATATAATAGAAAACATAGAGTTAATTATGTTTTGGGTGTGGGGTGGTTGTAAGACCTGACATTTCTTAGGGAAGTAACATTGGTCTCAAAAGGAATCAGGCTATTGAGAACAAGGAGGATTTTCGACATAGGGTATTTCAGCTGCCTCCCTATTTCCAAAGGAGGAGGTATAACCCTGCCAGCATGCTTTTCCCAGCAAAGGATAGTCTATTCTTAGACACACAATTCTTTACTGAGTCCTAGCCTGTACTGTGTTAGCATTTATTCCTTTTTCAATCTCCCTGGAGAGTGTGTACTCTGAGAGAAACACCATTCCCGCCAGCTCAAGGTCCATACTCTGAAAGGTCTTGGACGTTCCGAAGGAGAGCTTGGTCTCATCCTAGCTTTTGCCCTCTCTCAAGGAGGCAGATCTTAAGGGTATTGTTCACATGCTGTGCCCCAGGGTCCTCTGAGTTAGGTCCAGCTCAGAGGCCCTCATCATTACAGAGGAATGAGTATCGCTGCAGTGCACTTCCACCTTGCCTCTCACAAAGGAGGGCCTGATGTGAAGTTGATGCCGTATTTTTGTAGATCTGTCAACCTGTGATTCTAGCTGGTTACAAACAGAGCAATGATCATATTTTGATACCTTAGTTCTGATGCCTGAAAGCAATAAGCTTTTCATAAATGTGTGTTTAAATTTCAATTCCTAGTACCCACACCCTCTCCCTTGTACGCTTGTATTTAAAGCCAACTATATTCGTATGTTTGCTTTGCAGTACAACTTGAAACTATCTCCTCACTAGAACATTAGATGTCAAATGAATTACTTTTTGCAGTTTTTCTTACAGAGGTTTTTGATCTCGAAAATGTGTAAATTTACTTTTAACTCTTCTTTTTTACTTGTATCTTTTTAGTCTAAATTGAAGAGGAACTTTTGTCCTTAGGGCATCTATTTCTGCCATCTCCATTGGAAGATTTTTTTTTTTGCACATCATAGAAAGCATTACAGGTGAAAAGAAGTGTAACTAATAAAAAAAAAAAAAAAAGACCTCCAAGGAAAAAACAGTGTGTGTGTGTGTGTGTGTGTGTGTGTGTGTGTGTGTGTATGAATGAAGGGACAAAGCCAGTATGAAGAAAGTAAAAGTTGAAGATTAAGCCATTACTGGGTATGACAGCTTTTAAGTAAGAAAGCTGACCAGACGTGGTGGCTCATGCCTGTCATCCCAGCACTTTGGGAGGTCGAGGTAGGCGGATCACTTGAGGCCAGGAGTTCAAGACCAGTCTGGCCAACATGGTGAAACCTCGTCTCTACTAAAAATACAAAAATTAGCTGGGCATGGTGGCGGGTGCCTGTAATCCCAGCTACTCAGGAGGCTGAACAGGAGAATCGCTTGAGCCTGGGAGGCGGAGGTTGCGGTAAGCAAGCTGAGATCGCAAAGCAAGCTGAGATCGCGCCACTGCACTCCAGCCTGGGTGACAGAGCAAGACTCCATCTCAAAAAAAAAAAAGAAAGTTATTTAGGTTTGGTTGAGAGGAAACTAGTATAGACTGCGGAATAGTGTTGTTTGGACAGTAGCTCTCTAAGTACCACCTGTGACTGTGATGCATTCATTTTGATTTTGAAGATACCTTGTCTCAAAAACAATTGATTACTTGATTTTATTAGATCAGGGCTTTTCAAAGTGTGGGCCTGGCATACTTGAGAGCTTGTTAGGAATGCAGATTTTAGGGCCCTACACCAGACCTACTGGATCAGAATCTCGGGGCAGTGGAGTGCAGCAGTGCTGAAGTTTGAGACCCACTATATCAGAGCACAGAATGCAGAGAAGATAATGGGTCTTTGAGCCAGCAGCTCTAGGGAAAAAACATACACAGTCATGTATCACTTAACAATAATGTTCTGAGAAATGCATAGTTAGGGGTTCTTCGCCAACATCATGGAGTGACATACACAAACGTAGATGAGGTAGTCTACTGCACACCTACGCTGTCTGGTATGGCCTGTCGCTTCTAGGCTTCAAGCCTGTACAGCACGTTACTGTACTGAATAGTGTAGGCAGTTGTAATGCAAAGGCAAGTATCTGTGTATCTAACATATCTAAACATAGAAAAGGTATAGTAAAAATATAGTGTGAATAATCATTTGAGACTACCATTAGCTATGTGGTCCGTCATTGACCAGAATGTTGTTGTGAATGTGTTGCATCACTGTGTAAAAGGATAGGCAGACAACACTGGCTACTCCAGGGGAAGAGAACTGGTGGCTAATGACAAGGATGAAAGGAGAACTTTTTATTGTGTACCTTTGTTTATCTTTTCAATTTTATGCTTTTAAACCATTCAGAAATTATTTTTTAAAAATTAGCTTTACTGACATCATGAAGTTTGTTTCTCAGGAATTTTCTTCTTTAACATCAAAAATAAAGAAAAACTCAAAAAATGATTTCCGTCATGCCTTCTATGTTAATTACTCTTTCTTGTATCTTATATCTTTCCAGTAAATTTCAGTTCCTAAATTCACACACATTTCCACTTAGGAAGCTAAAGAGGCATAATCCAGATTAAGAACCAAAAAAGAAACAGAAATAGGATACAGTTGAATCATCTGTGTAACAAATAAAGAAAAAGGCTGGGAACTATAAAGCTAGGGAAAATGAAGGAGGCTCACTGACATGAACCAGAGTGTACAAATGCTGAATTCAATACAATGCCAAGTATTTAGAGTGTTTTTTTTCATTGAGATTATTATAGCTGTGAACAAGGATTACCATCCACAGCTAGAAGACAAATCCCCTGGGATAGCATCTCTAAAACAGGGTCCTCAGTTACATAACTAGCGATTTATGAGATGTGCTTATGTTGTATGTGATGTCATGACATCATTTCTTGGTCTTCTGCTCAGAATTAGGTAGTTTGACTATAAAATCTACTATTTGGGGACACATTTGCTGCTCCACAAGGTTACTGTTACCATTGCTGCAGTCAAGTGGCATATACTTAGGGGACTGGGGTCCTGAAGCTGTGTTGATTCTGGGAGTTGTGTACATATGTGGGTCCAGTGTTCTTTACAAAGGCCCCCTGTGCGGCGTCCGTGGTGCTTCTCATTTGGTCAGCATATCCCTTGGCTTGCTGGATAGATGGAAGATCCACAGTCTCTACCTTTGTCTGAAAGAGATACCAGCTCCTGAGTGGCCTTTTACATCATCCTTAGGTGGGGATAGTTACTTTAAAAAACAAACAAAAAACAGGGGAGGGAGAAAAGGCCAAGTTTTAGCCATAGTAGGCAGCCCCTAGCCCTTTAGCCTAAGGAAGTCAACAGAGACAACAGCACTTGGGTGCAGACTTTTAATGAACCCTTCTTTTGTTGTTTTTGTCCATTGCACTATCTGTGTATAACACACATGTCCTGGTTCTCGCCCCTGATCCTGATGGTTCCAAGGAGAGTGGATGGATGCTTTAAAGACCAATCACACTACTACATGGCTTAGTGTAGATACGGTGTTAAAACACTTGTGTTTTGGAAAACGTAAAAATCCTGAACTTAGGTCTTGACCAGTAACTGAAGAGGAACTGAATTTTAACTATTTGCTGAAAAATCTGTCATTTTGGAAGCATTAAAAAAAATTAAACTGTAAACTGAGTGCACACATCTTAATAACCCTAAATACATACACACATACACACAACCAGTCACAAAATAGTGTTACTTAACTTCCTTAAATGCTAAACAGTGTCTAGTTCTAGAAGTGAAAAGGACCTACTTGTCTTTTCAGAAGTGTGTGTTTTGAATATGTAATGAGATTACCTTTCTGTGGCTTTGGAGAATTAATTTCCGTACTTTATTATCAGGCCTTTTCTGTAAGAAATGTGATAGGGATTTCCCATTCAATCTGGAACTAAGAATTCAGATTGACACTTGAGCTTTGTACCTCAGATACCGTTTTTCCTCATCTCCTGTTATATATCAAGCAGCTGAGATTGGTTTTTAAAAAAGTGAAGATCGAATTGTCTTCACACATTTATTGTGAACTGGCAGAAAATGGAAAGGATTATGCTTTAAAGACAGTTGGCTTGGCTGGATAGAAAAGATCCCTCTGTCCTGTTTCCTGTCCTCCTTCCCACATCGATTTAAAAAATTAGATGCAAATGCAAAATCCTTAAATTATAGATATATGATGAATTAAAATTCTGGTAGAATCAAGGTTTTGTAACGTATAAAGTGTCTGACACTAAGTGTATATAATATTTTAAGAAACGTCTTCTTAACAGTGCATGGTATTCCATGACTGTTTGTGTGCCATGAATATTCTCATTGGGTTCTAGAGTTAGTTACTGATTCTTGAAGATGGGCATCTAGTGGTCCTCCTGTGGAAGCAGAGAGCAGCTCTCCACTGTTTGATAACATTTAAAGCCAAGGGTGAACCACTCAAGAAACATTTGGTGGTGATAAGATTTTTTGTTGTTAAGTACCATCAGTAAAACTGAAAAATCACTTAAGTACCTGATGCCTGAAATGATACAGCTGCAGTGATAAACCTTTTAGCTTTTTACATCAGGGGTATTTTCTCACAGAAATAAAGAGAGAGCCTTTTGAGGTGAAATTCACATAACATAACAATTAGCCATTGTGAAATGAACAATTAAGTGGCATGTAAGAGTACGTTTACAATGTTGAGCAACCATCACCTCTGTCTAGTTGCAGAATGTTTCCATCACTCTGAAAGAAACTCCTGTATTCTTCATAGCCCAAAGTTGGAAGTATTGTCTTGATTGGGGTCTTGATTACATGGATCCATCTGAGTCATTGAATTGAAGCCTAAGATCTGCTTAATTTCACTATATGTAAGTTTCACCTCAGTTAAAAAGAGAGAACAGAACAAACCAAAAATCTTAATTCTTTTGGAAAAAAGACTTTCTGGCTGCTGTATTAAACAAGCCAGGGGAACAAGGATAGAAGGAAATCAGTTAGCAGTGACCAAGGCAGGAGATGATGGTGGCTTGGTTGAAGATGGTAACAGTGGAGGTGGTAGGAAGTGATCAGATTCTGGATATATTTTGAACGTGAGCTAATGTGGTCAGCTGATGGGCATAGTGGATGTGAGGGAAAGAAAGTTGGAAAGGATGATGCTAAGATTTTTAATGGGATGGAATAGCTATTTGATGAATAGCCATTTAACAACATCAGGGTAATTTCATCCTGTGTATCATTCTCTACAACAGGGTTATACTCTAGGACGGTAGAGTACTAAGGGTACTCTAGGTGGTACTTGGATAAACATCATTAAAACCGCCTCACTTTCATGACTAACGAACTCCTTTCCTGCAATCCCACTTAATGAGATGTATTACTAGAATTCCACCAGGCTATGGTCATCGGGAAGATCAGGAGTTTGGTTTTGAATATGCAGATACCTATTTGACATCTGAGATGGGCTATCAGGTAGGCAGATGTGATGAAGGAGACGGGAGTTCAGGGATCTGTTTGAGACCTATAAGATCTGGAGCGTCAGCACAGATGGTAAAGCCCTGAGATTGAATGACTTTCCCACAGGAGTGAGTGTAGACAGGAAGGCCTGGGAATTGAGCCTGGGAGCACTGGGGCTTTAGAGGTCAGGGAGAGGAGAAGAATCCAGCAAAGGGGAGTGCGAAGGTCTGGCCAGCGGGGTAAGGTGAAAACCAGAGCAGTGTGGTTTCCTGTTTCTAATAGAAAAAACTCAACCAAATATTCAGATTCTCCTTTACATATTAACTTTATACTAGCTAATTTGTTGTTTAATTAGTCCCATATTAATTGGTAAAGCCGTAAAGACTTTGATTGCTTAACTCTTCTATTTTTTCCCCTCCACTGATAAATCAAATGCATATCATTTTATGTGAAAACTGAAATAGAAAAGTGCAGTCTAATTTTAGTATGAACTATGCATTGAAATAGCCGTGTCCTCCTTGGGTAACAGTATTCAAAATTTTAAGATAAAATTGTATTGCTTCATTAAATTTCGACTGGTTAACATCAAATCAGTGTTAAAACTATACTGTAATAGCCCTGGGTAGATCCATTAATGGTGCCCCCCACAGTGTCCACATTCCAATCCCCAGACCTATAAATATGTCACCTCACATTGGAAAGGAGACTTTACAGATGTGATTAAGGATTTGGGGATGAAGCAGTTATCCAGGATTACCTGGGTAGATGGGCCTAATGTAGTCACAAGGGGCCTCCGAAGTAAAAGAGAGAAGCAGGGTGGTCAGAACTAGAGAGAGGTTTGAAGATGTTACACCACTAGCTTTGAAGGTGGAGGAAGGGGCCACAAGCCAGTGAATACATGTGGTCCCTAGAAGCTGGAAAGGCCAGGGAGTGGATTCTCCTCTAGAGTCTCCAGAAGAAATGTGGCCCTTCCGACACCTTCATTTAGTCCACAGAACTATGATAGATTTGTGTTAGGTTAAGCCACTGATAAGTGTAATTGTAATTGTAATTTGTTACATCTGCTATAGTGAAACTAATACTGAAGTTTAGAAAAGATGGGTAACTTATTATGTGTTGAAGTTTAAAAAAGATAAGTAACTTGTTGAAGATCACATAATTAGAAAAGAAAGCAGTAGAGCTTGGTGTTGAACTCAACCAGTGCGACTCCAGAGCTTGTAGGACACAATAACCACCTCCAGGCCAGCTGAATCGGACCACAGCCTGGTAGAATTCTAGTACATCTCATTAAGAAGTGGGATTGCAGGAAGGGAGTTGGTTAGTCATGAAAGTGATGCAATTTTCATTGATGTTTATCCAAGTACCACCTAGAGTACCCTTAGTACTCCACTGTCCTAGAGTATAACCCTGTTGTAAAGAGTGATACACAAGACAAACTTACCCTGATGTTGTTAAATATATGTTAGATGTCCAATTGCTTTGATTTCTTTGCTCACTAAATATTGGATTACAGCTTCGTTTCCTGTGTGGCGTGCCTGCATGGAAAGAACACATTGAGCAAATGATTCCATCATCTGAGTCACTTTGGTTTATATCAGTTTCCAACATGACTTGTTTGTGGGGCTTGTGGGAGGGGCACATACATTGGCCCCAGGATTCTAACATCTCCTGGTCTCTGCTGTTATAATTTTCACTTAACATTGTCGAATCGGCATTTTGGCTTTAGTCCAGTGGTTCAGTCCTTTAAAAGTGACTCCAGAGATGGCTCTGTTCATTAATAGATTGTTTTGTTGACCCTGTGAGAATTAGTCACTGGATCTTGGAAATTCAGCAGGTGACTGCAATTCTAGAAGGCCTCTTGTGAGATATAAGGTGTTTTCCTTAAGTGACATGACCCTGCGCTGCAAAGCTGAGAAGTAAAATGAAGGAGCATTTTGTAAGTTTGAATCTCTATAATCGAAAACCAGAAAAATGACATATTTGTTTTTAGAACTAAAAATTTCAGTAACTGAGTAGGTTGGAAAGATAGGCCAAAAACAAGATAAAATATAGCATAACAGAAGGTAGAGTTTTGTACTTTATCACTTAAAAACCGCCAAAGTAGGCCGGGCGCTGTGGCTCACGCCTGTAATCCCAACACTTTGGGAGGCCGGGTTGGGCGGATCATGAGGTCAGGAGTTCAAGACCAGCCTGACCAACATGGTGAAATCCCGTCTTTACTAAAAATACAAAAATTAGCCAGGTGTGGTGGTGTGCGCCTGTAATCCCAGCTACTCAGGAGACTGAGGCAGGAGAATCGCTTGAACCTGGGAGGCGGAGGTTGCAGTGAGCTGAGATCATGCCACTGCACTTCAGCCTGGGCGACAGAGCGAGACTCTGTCTCAAAACAAACAAACAAAAAAACCACATCAAAAAAACACCAAAGTATAGGTTGTAGAAGAGCAGACCTACTTGGTATTTGCGAGAAAGACAAAGAGATTTAGAGTTTCCATCAAGTTGTGAGTTACTAGGAGGTAGTGCCAGAGAAGCAACATGGCATTAGGCTGCATAGGTAGAAGTATAGTACTCAGAACACGGGAGAGCATCCGTTTTGTTGTACTTCGTACTAAACTTTCTAAGAGGGTCCTGGACATTTTATGAGAGCCTTTGGTAAACTGAAGAGTGATGTAGGTACAGATGCATAGATGTAGAACAGTAGACAGAAATGGAAATACTTAACCCAGAGAGGAATTTAGGATTGGGGAAGGGAACACAGTTTTTTTAGTTTTTTGCAGGTATGGAATTTGTACTGCACTTAAGGAACAGGGAGAAGTCCTCTCCGTCCTTCCTGCTGTTCTTTATTAGGTATTTCAGTTAGAGTGCGTAGGTCTCAGGAAGCCATGAGGATCTTCCCTGGGTGGTGACAGGCTTCAGATCATCTCCGTTATGGCCCTGCAACAAAACTTCACAGTTCTGTATGTTTCCTGCCTAGTAAGCTCCCACTGTTCGGTGGTAATTAATCTCATACTCAACCATGGAGTTATGTTTATAGATCTTGGTGTGTTGTCCTCCCTCCCCTTTACCTAAAAACAGTAACCTGGGCGCGCCTGAAGGTGTCTTTGGGCCTTGATGTGTCCTGTAAATCGTGCGGGGTGCTAGGGTCTCTGTACCTAAGGAGATGGTCGGCGTTTGCCTGGCCCCTCTTGCAACAAGAGCTGCAGCGGTTGCCTCGCCTCCGGTCCTCAGCTTGGTCCTTAGCAGAGTGAGCGGGCCAGAGTCATGGACACGTGACTTGTGCACTCCCTCATGGCCCCACGCTTGCTTTCACGTTTTCCTACTGGCATCAATACTTTTTTTAAAAAGTGCCCTGCATTTTCATCATGCCCTGGAAATGATGGAGCCATCTTTTACTCACTGCCCACTTCTCATCCCTGTCTGCTCTTGCTTCCTCTTGTGGGCTTCCTGTGCCTGCCCCGCAACCTTCTCCTACCCCCCTGCAGTGTTTTAAACTCTCTTTTCTTCTTTTTCGTTTCTGTTCACCTCAACCAACCCTAAAGTACTCTTGTACTCACAGTTTGGCTTTTATAGTTGCTTGATCAGTTTACCAATCAATTTCAGTATTTTGTTGAGCTTTGACAAAGATTTTTATTCTAATTCTATGGCGCCTATATAATAATTGTTTTTTCAGCTTCTGCCTGTGACTTCTCTACTTCAAAAAATGTATGTGCTTATTTCTGCCAGTTACATCCCATGTTTCACTGGATGTGTGTACTGTGTTCACATCAGGTTGGCCCCACAGCTGAGTGAGTTATTGATGATCTCAAGAGTCCATTAGAGATGAAGGGTAGAAACTTAGCCACATCCTCGTTTGTGTTTTGCCAAACGGAGGGATTTCAGTTTCCTCTTTGGTAAGATGAATATGCTTGATAATAGAATAACATTAAGGTTGGCTTTTTTCTCCCTCGAATGATTAAACTGTAGTTTCATATGTAAATGCCAGGAAATTAGAATCATTCTAGCAGGGAAGATAAAGTAAATAAGTAAAAATATAGTATGTTTGTAGGAAATCTTGCTAGGGAGAGAGCTCAAGCAGGACAGGAGGGGGCTAGAGATTGCTAGGGATGGGATGAAGAGACAGGACTGTTTTAGAGAGGCTGCTCAGGGCGGTCCCTCTGAGCAGGTGGCACTGGAGCCGATCCTCTGCTGAGATGAGGTGGCAAGCCGCGAACATCACGAGGGAGGGAAGGGCAGTCCCAGAAGAGAGAGCACAGTGCAGATGCCAGGTGGGGACCACGGGACACTGGAACTGCCTAGGTGTGTTTATTTCCAAATAGTGTCTGGCATTACACTGAGATAAGGAGAGTTTTTTGTTTTTCGGTTTTCATTTTTTTTCCCGGGTTGGTGGTGCATATTGGATTTCTTCAGGAGATTCAACCTCTTGAAAAATATGAAATACAGACATGTATATATGCATAAAGATATATTTGAGTATTTCAAACTTTATATAATCAAGTATCTTAAACTCTGCACACTTGAATTTTTAATCCCCGTGTATATCCATTACGATTATTTCTATTAGTTCCAGTTTGAGGTTGGTGATGATATTGTCATAGAAGCTTTGTCAGGCTTCACATTGTAGCAGATGGTCTCGAAGGTGGGGCATATCCCTGTGCAATGTGACTACTTTAGTTGACTGTCCAATATGAAGTAGAAAAGCAGATTTCTGGATTACAGTATTTGTCAACAAAGAATTCGCTGATTTAAAAAAAAAAAAAACCTTTAGTTTATATTTATAATGACAAGGTTCGTAATCAGATTGTTGTTGGTAACTTAAAGCAAGTTGTCAAGAGAAATACTGTAAATAGTTTTATTTGTGTGTAAGGCATGGGCTTTTTTTTTTTTCCCCTAGGCAGAGTCGCTCTGTCACCCAGGCTGGAGTGCAGTGGTGCAATCTCGGCTCACAGCGACCTCCACCTCCTAGGTTCAAGCCGTTTTTCTGCCTCAGCTTCCCTAGTAGCTGGGATTGCAGGCGTGAGCCACCACACCTGGCTAATTTTTGTATTTTTAGTAGAGACGAGTTTTCACCATGTTGGCCGGGCTGGTCTGGAACTCCTGACCTCAGGTGATCCACCTGCCTGAGCCTCCCAAAGTGCTGGGATTACAGGTGTGAGCCACCATGCCTGGCAGAGGCATGGGCTTTTTAATCACTTAAATTTTAACTTACTGTGTTAGTGAGCTTGTTTATTCCATTGCTAGATAATGAATTGTGTGTTACTTTTTCCTGCCTAGTTTTCCCTTGGAAAACAGAATCAACCATACCAAGTATTAGTGAGGGTCCAAGTCAGATTAAATAGTATGAGTCAATCTGCACTCAAAATAAATATGAACCAAAATGAGATGCTAACAGATTGACAGTGATTACCAATGGTAAACAGACCAGTAGGAGAGGTTTAAGCTGTCACTAACTTTTTGAAGAACAATGACATTATTTACCAATTATAGTGGTCTGGTATCTAAAGAATTGGCCTGATATCTAAAGAATATCTTATTTTCTAAGAGTGCCAATGGAAAAATGTTGAAATCTTATACCTGCCCCTGCTTACGCATCCATTGGCTAGTCGTCAGAAACGAAACTGTAATTGTGAGACTCCTGTCATTTTGGGCAGGTGGAGGGGGCCTGTGAGGGCCAAAATCTAGTCATGCTGGCATGATTATGCCTCCTGTCGTCTGGATGAATGGTTCAGCTATATAACTAAAGAATTCTATCTCTGGTTAGTGTTGATTTGGGGCAAGTGTGAGCTCTGTAAAGTAAAATGGACAAATAGTTTCGTAGGATACCGGACTGCCTGACCGGTTTCATGTCTTCTGTCTGTAATAGTGGTTGTCCCATAAAAAGGCAAGACCATATTTTCAAAGGAGCTGGGTTTGGAGTCTTAAGATCACTGAAAGAGTCTGTGGCAACAGCAGTGCGCCTGGATTGGCCTTGTCTCTGGGATAGAAGAGATGAAAAAACAATTGATTATCACTCACTTTGTGGCACACTCTGCGCTATTGAATATTGAATATCCCATTAAGTCCTTAAGAGCAAACACAAGACCTTGAGGCCTGCCCCTCATTTATAGGAGTCAGGAGTGAACATGCACTTTGCATGCAAGTATACTTTGCAAGACAGTGTGCAGATAGGCGAGGCTTGGAGAGGTAAGCAGTGGCCGTGTGAGAGAAGCACAAAGCTCACGCCTACTGGCAGTCACCACCCAGTGGGCTATCCCAGCACCTCTGCTTCACAAATGAATTCCAGCATTCCCAAAGTGACTCCTGATAGACCTGACTCATGGCTCTCAATCTCTTTCCATTTTGAGAAATTCAATCCGTAGAATTTTGAAATGCTGAAATAGCAGAGCATCCTTGAAAAACATTTTTGTTATCAAAGGAGTAATTGTTCATGTTAGAAAAATTCTGTAGACAGGTAAAGTGACAAGCGAAAAGCTCTTTCTCCCATTCTCCTGTGCCTAGCAGGCTCTTGGGTAACCCTCCTGTGTTCCTTCACTCCTCCCTCTTACTCTTGTCTCTTAAACTCGTTTTAAGAAATAGTACTTTTGAAATGAATGGCATTGTAGATCTGTTCAGCAGAATCATTTATGCACTTAAGAATATATCTAGGACACTTTTCCCTGGCTACATGAAAGGTAATGTTTTTTTTAAACCAGCTTCCTTGACAGACATTGGACTTGTTTTGCAGATTTTTTCTTTCATTTTTTATATATTAATAGTACTGCTGTATTGTAGTTATAAACAACCTCCTCGTACAAATATTTTTGCTTACATGTGAGAAGAAATAAGAATCTGGTCCCAGAAGTTAAATTTCTGGGTCAAAAGCATGCATATTTTAACATTTTGGTAAATAACGTCATTGTTCTTCAAAAAGCTAGTGCTGGTGTATACCTCTCCTAATGGTCTGTTTGGGTGCCTGGTCCCCCACACTCTTGGTAATCCCTGTCACTCTGTTAGCATCTCATTTGGATTTATATTGCTTTTGAGTAGGTTTGAAGGTGTTTTTCTGTATGTATTGGTCTTGTTTTCCTTGATGAATTGTCTGTAATTGTTGCACAAGTTTTCATGGGGTTTTCTTTTTCTTGGGAATTTATAAGAACTTTATCCGTATTAATACTACAGTTTTTTTTCAGTTTATGTTGCTTGTTTATAAATGGGTTTTTTTGGCCACTTTTTAATCAGTTGTGTTCTTTTTTGGCCCCTAGGGTTTATGTCATAATTAAAGTTCTTCATGTGCCTTAAAATGTATTTTTTAAATTTTCAGCCATATTTTCTTTGAACATTTTTATGGTTTCACATTTTCAGTTTAAATGTGATATTTCTGGAATTTATTTTGACTTAAGGAATGAAGATAGAGATGCAGCCTTAAGGTTCCCAAATGGCCAGCCGCTGTCTCCATGCTGTCATTCAGACATTCTGTTTTCTTCCTGTGGAATCCTTCAATTTGGGATTTTCTGACTGATAAATGTATTGCGTTTAGAGTGCAAGCTGCATATATGAAGTTGCGGGATTCCCACAGAAATAAAGAACACTGTTGGGTTTTGCTGGGTTAGGAGATGAGGCGTATGTGTCAGACAGGAAATCTTAGAATCTGTCAAGTGCTGGGAGCAGAAAGAAAACTTCTAAGAGGGACTACAGTGTTCAGGTTGCAGGTTCACCTCTAGTGTGTCATGGGGCTTAATCCTTTCTGCAAAAAAGATTCAGTTTAAACTAAGGAGACAGCTTTTCATGAAAATATCTTTGACGTTGAATGTTCTTAAATAAATAGCGTTTGTTTTTGTAGAAGTTTGACTCTGTAATTAGTCTAAATTCGTAACTAACTCACTAGAATTCATCAATCCTCTTAAATGGGAGACAGTGTAATATTACTGAAGTGGTGGATGGAGTTTTATGAGTAGTAAAACTTAAGACTGAGTATATAGTTAGTAAGCTGAAACATACCTCTGAGGATTCAGTCTTCTTATTTTATCATCAAAGGCCTGAAGTGGAAGTAGTGAAAGTTGTGGAATTAGAACAGTGTTGCAGTTGTTGTCGACTGTAACCTGTATTACAGAACATCAAGTGGTTGAAGCCAAAAGGGGGAAATGGCAGCTTTGACTGTGGCATGGATGAGGTTGTGAGATGTAAGGGGGACATCTGAGTTCGGGAGGCGAATGAAGACTCAGGTGCTTTTAGTTCTTGCCAAGGAATGATAGCAAATAGGCCGGGTATGGTGGCTCATGCCTGTAATCCCAGCACTTTGGGAGACTGAGGCAGGAGGATCACCTGAGGTCAGGAGTTCGAGACCAGCCTGGCCAACATGGAGAAACCCCGTCTCTACTAAAAATACAAAAATTAACCAGATGTGGTGATGGGCCCCTGTAATCCCAGCTACTCGGGAGGCTGAGGCAGGAAAATCGCTTGAACCCAGGAGGCGGAGGTTGCAGTGAGCCGAGATTACATCAGTGCGCTTCAGCCTGGGTAACAGAATGAGACTCTGTCTCAAAAAAAAAAAAAAAAAAAAAAGGCAAAGAAAAAAATCAAGTAAGAGTCGAGCTGTGGGTAGCCGACAGGGTCTCTGTGTTGACACAGGACAAATTTGGGATACATAGAGGAGCACGTTTAAGACTTAGAGTAGAAAAAGGGTATCTGTGAACTAGTTATGTTTTCTCTGAAGCTTCCTATGAACTGAAAAGAACAGGGCCGTCTGACATACACGGGAAAGGAGGAAGGGTTTCGCTGCTTGCATGTAAGACCAGCATATGGTTTTCCATGTTTAAAATTTGAATGCAGCAAAATCTAAAACTTAAGAATCATCTTACGAACATCTGTGGGAAATGTACTTTCAAAGCTTATTGATTTGCTTAAAACCCAGATATGACTCCCCATAGTTCTTGTCTTCTTTATTCTAAGTATTTAAGCGTAAATTGCAGTATATTACTTTAAAGTATTTTCTGAGGCCTATGAACTTCAGAGTCAAAACATTTAACTTGGTAATATTTGTCAAGATATTAAATTTAGTTGAACTCCATGAAAAATTATGGAACATAAGCCAACTCAAAAGTGTATTTATTCTTCTGGTTTTAACCCATTTATGCTGGAGGTTGCAATTTTTTTTGGGAAAAATCAGGCCTTGGTGATGACCGTAAGCAGTAGGATACAAATAAATTCCACAAGCTTGGCGTTGCAGTAATGGAACACTAGGCATCAATGGGTTAAGATGAATGTGGAGCTTAATTTGAATCAGGTGCATATATTTTGATTTTTTTGATAATGTATCATATTCCCACAAAATTAAAAAACGTCATTGGTATATGTAGAACCAGCAGAGAAATGCAAAACATTGAACAATAATGTTAGTGTAGACTATATGTGATAATTTATGAATAATATTTAATGGGAATAGATGAATGGTGTAAAACATTCTGTAACATATTTGTCTTCTTTGTAGTATAGCTAGGGCCAATTCTTTAAGTATAACTTTAGCAGCAGAATTTCTGAATTGTAAATTATGGCTTCAGTGGAATGAAGTACTCTTAAAATAAGTGGTTTTTGAAGGTACTTGGCAGATTTAACCTTTCAAAATAGCCTGAGGCATTATATTTGGTACCAAAACTACCAGCATTCTCCAAATGAGAGAGAATTAATTTCCAGGATTAAAGTAGGATTTTGAAAACATAAGCTTCACAGTGAAGAGACAGACACATGATGAGTTGAGGTCGTTGACAGTGACAGCAGAGAGATTCAGAGTTCTCAGTGGATTTGGTTTCAAATTCTGCAGCCTCATTCTGTTGTCACTTAATACATACTGCCCTCCTACCTCTTGTGGAATCTCCTTAGCATCATAGCACAGACTTGAGACCCCAAATTAGGAAATAGATGGCTGAGGACTCCAGACTCGCTGATGGGTTTAGAACTTGTTCTGTCATACCAAGCACTTCATTCCAGTGCTTAGAAACATTTGCTATTTGCTGAATGAGTGAGTGCCTTATTTTGGTTGGAGAAACAGGTTTATTTTCATGTTCTACGAGAACTGCTATTGGAACCAAGAGTTGTGAATACACAAAAATATATTTCTGAGGGCCAGGCTATTGTTACGGTTTAGCATTACACTGCCTTTTCTTGACCTGGCACACACATATATATATATATGATCTAAGTGGCTGACTTCATTGAAATATTGTTAAATTTAACTCTATAAAAAATAAATGTTTGACCGGGTGCAGTAGCTCACACCTGTAACCCCAGCACTCTGGGAGGCCAAGGCAGGCGGATCACCTGAGGTCAGGAGTTCAAGACCAGCCCAGCCAACATGGTGAAACCCTATCTCTACTAAAAATACAAAAATTAGCGGGCATGGTGGTGGGCGCCTGTAATCTCAGCTACTTGGGAGACTGAGGCAGGAGAATCGCTTGAACCTGGGAGGCAGAGGCTGCAGTGAGCTGAGATCCACACTGCTGCACTCTAGCCTGGGTGACAGAGTGAGACTCTGTCTCAAATAAATAAATAAATAAATGTTTTATAATCTCAGGAAATGAATCAAGTATGACTTTAGCTTTGTAGAACCAACTTGGATTTCAATTGTTATGATACCCAGCGGCTAACAGGATAAGAAGGGCACCACTCCATTCAAAATAGGATTGTGATTCTCTGTGTAGAAATGTGTACATTTTCATTTTTCTGTGATAAAAATGGCTTCTAATATTCTATATTTTAGTGTCATGTTAGAGATTTCATTCCATGCTCATTTGTTCATTCACATGTATTTTTATTTTTAGCTCTAAGCGAAAGACATGAGGCCTCAGCCTGAAATGAGGTTGTTTTGAGGTCATCTGATTTCTGACTAGAAGGTGAGCGATCGCCTCGTCCTGAAACCACTTCAGCCCGAATGGTAAATGGCAAAGCCAGCGAGAGCGAGGCCTTCATGTGTTTCCGTGTCTGTGCTGCCCCAGTTCCTTCCTCTTCAAGATTAAAAACATTTTAAAGTTGTAAACCAAAGGTATTAAACAACATACTGACATATCTTACCTAAATTAGCTCAAATGTTTTACAAAAGGGCTTACATCATAAATGCTAATTAAACCTTTTAGAGCTGTTTAAACATGGCTTTTTAAAGTGAGCTCTTGTGAGCTACCTAATCAGCAGCAAAGTATTTATTATATGAAAAAAACCTGAGCCATTAGGAATTAGAGATTGAAATAATTTTTTTTAAACAGTAGGGTTTGCTCTTAAACAAAAGGGAATCCAGACTTACAGGTTTTTAGACTAGAAAGTAAGGATTCTTGCCACAACTTTTTTTTTCTATGTTAAAGAATTTTAATGTTTTATGTATATGTGTGTGTTTATTTTACTTTTTAAAATATGAAGTGCCTATGGAGAATGTTAGTTGTATCAGTTAGCTTTGAAAGATTATATGTTCAAATATATTTTATAGTTGAAGATAATACAATGGCTTCTTTTCACATTTTAGTAAAACTTTTTTGGGTGGAGGGGAGTGTTATTTAATTATTAAATGTATTCTGATGGACCATGTCCTTTTAAATATGTTGAGGTAGCAGTGCTTATAAGGCAGTTACTATGTTTAACTCTCCTAAAAATAGAATTCCAATAAGGTTTTTACTTGGAGTTCAGATTCACACTAAGCTGTTATTTCAAATAAGTGGTTCTTTATGCTACTTCATTTCTTTTACTACATGTAACAGCATTAATAACAAATATAGTACCATAGATTTACTTATCTTTAGCCTAAATTGTGCAGTCATTTAATTGATGAGATGCTGAGGAAATTAAATTTCATCTCATTCTGGAGGGTGCTACAGAAGGCAAATTGTGAGGAACTGAAAACATCATCATTTTTTTTAAGTCATCTTTATTTTCATGTTTCTCTTCTAGAGTTGTCATGTTATTCTATGTTACTTAATTTCCCTACAAACAGTATTTTCTTACTGCTTAATCTCAGATGTTGAGAGTAATTTAACATTTATAAAATGTGTTCTTTTTCTTCATGTATGTGGCTTTCTGTAATGATAGGGAGAATTATTCACATACACTAAGAAAAAATTACTCACAAGCTGGCCATGGAAATCTGGGCCCCGTTAGGTTGACTGGGAGAGCAGTGATTTTACGTGTGTGGGCTGTTAATAATTTCTGCTTCCCCGGGCCAGCTTCGCCTTGTTCTTAAAGAAAAACCAGTGTGCACTCAGTGGTTCTTTGTTTTACCATATCTCCTGATGTGTTGTTTTATGCTTTTGGAAATATGAACTCTGAACTCTTGATTTTCTATGGAATAATTAAATAAACTGGTCTAAGTAGCATGGTCTTTAAGCCTACAGCAAAAGTTTTGTTTATACAGCTCACTTTTGTATATTAATATTTTTAATAAGAAATAATACTGATGTTTTTATTTTTGGAAATTTTTGCCAAAAAAGTTTTTTTTTCTTTTTCAAAAAAGGCCTACCTCTTTTTGGTTAGAACAGCTTTGAAGAGCGTCTTTCTTAGTTCATGTGCTAAAAGTTAATGTAATAGAAGCACAAAGACTTTAACCACTATTACTCAACTAAAAAAAGAGTTTCTAAAGGTGAACAAAATCTATAATTTTATTTATGCATCTGAATTTCTGTCACCATGATGACAACTTTTAAAAGAAAATAAAGACAGAACTAATGCCACTTTAAAGGCTCAGATTGTAAATATGAAGATGTTTTGACCCAGTACGTATTCCATAATTAAATAGGTGGTGTGTATGAGTATTGTGTAATATTTATTTTGCTGTATGAAAACTGCCTTGTTTTTAAATAAAACTGTAATGTTAGACTTAAGAGCTTATAATGGTAAGATGATAAAAAGTATTAACTTAAAATGTTTTGAAAATTATAAAAGTAAATATTGACCATTTCTAAGAAAGTCTTTCCTTTGACATTGTTTAATTTGTTTCCTTTTTGTTTTTTAGGTTTGCAATTTTTTTTGGTGATGGCATGTTCAGAATCTTGGATCCCTAAGTTCAATATATTGGAAATATTTAGGAACTCTGGAAATTATGTTGTTTTCGCATACCTAGTAACTTACTAGATGAATCAGTAGATTTCATTAAAGTATATATAATCACAGATAATTATGATCTTGTACTTCTGGGTTGACATGCATGTCTCACATTATGTCTGTCAGTATTAGTGTCATGCTTTGGAGACAATTATCTTTTGAAGGTTTTGGGGTTCTTATGAACCTCAGTTTTCCCAGGCAGTTTATGTAATTCCTCCTATGCCTATTCTTGTCTTTTCTATCTGCTTGCAGTGTAAGTTACTTAGATCAGAGGCAGTTATTTTTCAGGAAGAAAAAAATCATCAAGTGACAATCCTAAAGGCAGTAATGACAAAATTTCAATCTGGAACCGGTCTCGGAATGTCCTATATTAGAATATACAAAGTCCACCCACATTATATCCAAATATACTTGTGGCACAATGCTACCAGTTTTCAAAATGAGATGTTATTATGTAGGGCAGAAGTGCCAATGAGGAGGGAGAAGAAGCTGTTCAGTGGCCCTCCAGCCGCCACCTCCTTCTATTATTGGGTGAATGAGTTAGTGCAAAATTAGTGGTCAAAAGGTAGACAGTGTGAATGAAAGGGAGGAGAAGGAAAGAAACTTTAATCTCCAGGAAAGATTATTTATCCTTTAAAAAATGGAAAGTTGAGTGTGTTCCATGTACCTGAACATGCTATTTAAAACTGTGGGCTGCTTTCAGAATGCAGACTAATGCGTTCTCGACCATTGGAATGAATGAAAATTTGTATTTGATAGGAGAGGCAGAAAGTCCTTGAGCAGTTATTTTTTTTCTTAGCTGTTCCTGGGATTAAGAGACTTGAGAAGCATTCTGGGGCAGATACATATGATGGTCAAATAATTGACCAAAACAGGGGAAGACTGACTGTTAAGACGACATTCAGAGCAACTTGGAAATGGATCAAGGGGAAAGGATGAAGAGAATGCACGGAACTATAGAGACTGAGTAGAAGCTCAGTGGCATGTTCATATATTCGTTTATTGGAAGTTTCATTGTTGGTGGATTATGCAATATTTCTGAAACTAGTGTATAGCAGAAGTTTTCATAACATTTCTATTAGATGGCTTTTGGAAGCTGAATAGTCTACCTCAACACCCCTGGCTCCTTTTTGCTTTGCTCATTTTAAGAGAAATTGGCTGATAATGTATTTAATAGAAAGCACAGTGAAAACATTAAGTAGGTTTTTTAAGGCCAGGCGCAGTGGCTCACGCCTGTAATCCCAGCACTTTGGGAGGCCAAGGCGGGCTGATCACTTGAGGTCAGGAGTTCAAGACCAGCCTGGCCAACATGGTAAAACCCCGTCTCTACTAAAAATACAAAAATTAGCCGAATGCGGTGGTGGGCACCTGTAATCCCAGCTACTCAGGAGGCTGAGGTAGGAGAATTGCTTGAACCCGGGAGGTGGAGGCTGCAGTGAGCCGAGATTGTGTCACTACACTCCAGCCTGGGCGACAGAGTAAGACTCCATCTCAAAACAAACAAACAAACAAAAACAAAAAACCCACATTAAGTAGGTTTTCAAAAGTCACGTTAAATTTTAATCTGAACCTCTATTGCCTGTTAAGCCGCTTTCTCATTACGACAGACTTTTAGAAACTTTTATTCTGTGATACTTTTGGCAATAGAGGTGTTTCCTTTTAGCCAATTCTAGCCACAATATTGACTGGACCCAGGCATTTGATACACCCGGAAGGAATTAACCAGGCAGGAGAAAACTTGGTCCCTATTGGAATGAATATTTTAAAGACCATCTTAGATTCTGAAAACTGTGAGTACAAATGAAAGAGACTCAAGAGGGAAAAACTTCAGAGCCTAAGAATAAAAATGGTGGTGGGATTGGGGCGTAAACTCGCCCAGAGCTCACTTAAAGTGCTCTCAGCGAAGGAAGTGACTTTCCTGGGGTGGATGAGATGGTGCATGCAGGGCCTGGAGCTGTAGGCGTTCTGATGTTGGGTAGCTCACACTAGCGGGCTGTAGTGTGTTAAGAGTAGTGGCATGTGACTTTGGAAGTATTGATACATTTCCTAACAGTGAGTTTGATTTTGTTCTGGTATGCTCTGAATGGATATGTGGCTCAAAGATTAACTTAGCTAAAAATAAGTATATTAGATATTAGGGAAATATTATTAATAAAGGTCTTCTCTCCCTGTTGGATAACTTTAGAAAATAATGTAGACAACTGAATGTAGTGGAGATGATGGCATGAATACTGTCAGGGTTTGATGCTTGCTTCCTAGAAACTTCCTAGAAATAGAACAGATCTAGACATAGGGAAATAAGGTTCCAAATAAAACCTTACACTTTTATTCTGATTTTGTGTTGGCCTCAGTTGTACTAGAAGAGTGTTTCCGTATGTGTCACTTGGGGAATCTGCACCTTCTGGCTCACTGCACTTCACAGCCCAGCATATCACTGAGAATTCAGAAATCTTACTCTTTACCCAGGGATGAACACATCCTTATGAGTTCAGGTACACTAAATACATAGGAACACCCAGAGAAAATGAGCACAAAACAATGGTTCTTTTTATTTTGGAAGTTTCAGACAAACTCTTTGGAAAATCTGAAGAAATCTATGGATCGTTTTCCTGGGAAGACTGCACAGACATACATATTCGTGTGGTTTCTGTGGGTGTAGGGACTGGCCCTGGTCACGTGTCAGGAAGCCCCGATCCAGAAGATCGTCTTCATTTTACCTTGGCCGGCGATCTGACTCTGTTCTCGCGCCTATCTGTGATTGATTCTCTGTCGCCTTGGAATGGAGCGTCAGGTCTTGAAGGTCGCTCACTGCCTTTCCAAACATAGAACTGAGCCACACGGCAAGAGCTTCCTAATGAAATGGACAGAAACTCTCTGCAAAGGGCTGCCCCAGAAGCACAGGTGATAGAAATAGAGTCCAAGGCACTAGGCATGCTGAGCCACAGTCCTCCTAGGCGATGCCTCCTGCTGGCTTAGTGGGTTTATTTCGTAAGTTGAGTACTATTGTCCTGTTTTTAAAATGAACATATTTCTTCTAACATTTCTAACAGTTATGAAGGTTTTCTCCCTAAGTGTGACTTTTTCTTATGTCTTGGGGTATCAGATTTACGGCGTAACATGTGTACTTCAAATTATAGCAGTGACTGGAAATTTAGGATTCTTTTGTTTCGTAACACTTAAATCTGCAGCACATTTTCAGGAAAATGGGCAAGTTTCACAGATAATTCCTTCCTTATTCCTTTCAGATTTTATAATTGTATGGTTATTTCTGAATTTGGTTAATTTGTTTATAAGTGTAGTGGACATTTAACAGAACAGATGCACCCGGTTATCTGATTAGAAACATGTTTCAACACAAGGGTCTCTTTGCATGGTTCCAATCTCTGTTTTGGGATCTGGGATTCTCCACCTGTTACATCGTTCGCTGGAACTTTCCTGCAAAATACAGCCTCACTGAGAGGCACATCATGGAAGAATGAAGCAGCCTGAAGAAACTCTAATATTGGGACGAGTGGAGAGATGGAAGAGCACCATCAGAGGGTGCCGCCGCACATTCGGGAGGCATCCCAGGCGCATGGCTCTTTGTATGTGAGACAGGATACCACTGTCTTTTATGCATTGGACTGGTAACCAGATAAAATAACCTTGTAAAACAGACCTTTTATGTAAGAAAAATAGAACTCTCACCTCGCAAACAGTGCTGTCTGTTGCGGATGAAGCCAGCAGCAGGAGGGGAGCCAGGTCAGTCCA
>NW_012110585.1:3520457-3523737 GCF_000951045.1 Mandrillus leucophaeus | reverse complement strand
TTACAGGCATGAGCCACTGCACCCAGCCAGCATTGTATCTTAAAGGTAACCTTTTAGTTGTGTGGATGACAGTTGTCTCCACTGGACATCTCTCCATGCCAGGTCCTCTGCTGGGTGTTGGTGTTCACTCTTCCCTCCAACCACCATATTCCCTTGAGGCCAGGAATGGACCTCAGTGTGCCTCAAGCATGGGAAGACCCAACACTGGCCTCTCTGGAGCTCGCTGTCTTCTGGAGTTCTGAGTTAAGGAGGTAGTTGAAGAGACCTGTGTATGACCCCCAGATGCCAGTAAAACCTATCATGTACAGAGAAAGTGGTCATGTCATAATAAGATTTTGAAAGCAAGATTCATCAAAAAATAGGCCAAATTTGCGGTCCCACATGAACCTGCATTGAACCCTCATTGACTATCCAGGTATGTATTACTTTAAAAAAATAAAAACTAACGTAACTCTTAAAACATATTAGCAAATTACCCTGACATATTGAAAACAGGATATTATTCTAAAATTTCTCTTTTATGTATATTACCTTTTAGAAATTCTACAAATGTGCTTTGTGTAAAAGGATATAGTCTACAATCGTTTTCTGACTCTTCCTCTAATAAAAATTAAATGGCCTAATTATTTAAAGCCTGGTCGTTTGAAATTATTTTTTGAGAAACATTTTAAAGCATGATACTATTTTTGCTTTTCATGTAATGTACAAGTATTCTCAGAAGCTGCTTGTATATGTTTGTGTTCCACATATAAAAATATTGTAAACAGGGTCCATGTATTTCTCCAGTGAGAGTTTCTGATCTTTTGACTGTAATTACCAAGTGCTTGAGGTTGGGGCGACTGGAAGTGAATATCAAGCTTTTCTGTGCCTGGAACCAACTTTGTCCAAATAAAATAGCTTTGTACTATGAAGGAGTTTTAGTAAGTAAATTTTGTTTTAAAAAATCCATGTGAGTTAAAGGAAAGGAAATGAAGAAGATCATATAAATATGATGATCTAAATCAATGTTCTGCAACTTTTCTACCCAGTCACCAGTGAGAGTGAGTCAGTAGAAATGAGGGGGGAAGGGAGTGAGGGGAGACCCCCATTTTGACTCAGCAGTGGTGAGGGCTGGTGTGTCTGCAGACCTGGAGCCAAGCTCAAGGGGACTTGAGCACCAGGAGCCCCCACATTTCCTGAATGACCGGTGGAGGGCGGGTGCCAGCCTGTGGCAAAATAGGAAAGAAAAGGACAGGATGGGGACTTCACCAATTTTTTTTCAACCTTAAATTGTTCCTTAAACCTTCATGTCCTTTACGGTATGTTCTTATTTAGTAAAATAAAAAAGTTTGTAATCCTGAGTTCTCTAAAGATATAAAATTTTTTTATTGGTTTGTGAAGTCAGAAGGATGAGAGCTGCTGTTTGTTGGAACTGTGCAATAAATATTAGCATATTCAGGTTTCAATTCTGCCTACAGGACCTGTTTGCTTTTCTTTATCTCATAACCCATAACTCACAGGACACTAACCAGGGTGTCCGAGAACAGTGTGGGAAAGTTTAGATAATTACTTCAGCATTGCTGTGTGATGGGAGACGTTGGTTTAAAAACCGAGTGTGGTAGAGGTTAAAAGTACAGCCGTTACCATCCTGTTTCAACCAATGCTTGACCAAGAACTCTTTCTGGAAATCTCTTGAACAGATTTCCAAAAGTTACATGTGAAAAAGCACTGAAACCTCAGATAATGCAAAGATCCACTACAATACGGCGTTGAGGAAATCATTTACACTACCTTGCTGATCACTTTTCACGCTTGATCTTAGCCGAAAGGCCAAAAAGTGATGTGGATAACTTTTCAACCTGTAAAATAGCCACCAACCTGCAAAAAAACTAATTGAACACTAATAAATGACCAAAATTGATGCAGTGGTTATAACTTGTGCTATTTTTATTTCTGATCATCCACAATATCAAGTTTAAGACTGACTGCCTATGTCATAGTTTTGTGTGACTAGACTACTTTTATTAATTGGCTTTAAAGAACTGGACAAAAGGACCCTGAAGGAAGAGAAACCAAGGATGAATCCATGAGGTATTCGGGCTGTGTGGCGATTGCCTTCATCTTGCCAGTAGAAGGGCATTTTCCAGAAAAATTTAGGCTGAATACCCATTTTTATACCTCGCCCGATTGAGTGCCAGCCACTGTGCCAAGTGCTGTATATGTACTGTGTGAAGGAGAAAATTTCCAAGAAAGATACTGAGATTTCTTCCTTGGCCTGTTTAAAATTGGGATTGATACCCTTCCTCAATGGATGCCGGCAGGCAGGAAGTTCAGAGGAAGTCAGTGATCTCCAGTCAGATTCACAATTCTCCAGAGTGTGTCCTTTTATCTCCCAGGATCTTGCAAAACTCGTGCTGAATTGCTCATTAGGGAAAGCTTGCCATACGCTACATTAAGTGTTTCCCTTAGAGACTTTTTCTAAGGAGGCCCAACATTGAATTATTAAACCCTGGGCTATGATTAGTGAGGCAGACACCTGCTTTCTGTATTCTCTGGGACTTGAAAGCAAGAATGAAATTACTGAATAAAATGAAATTGGTACGAGGGATATTGTGGACTTCATTTGCAGTATTACTCTGCATCTCCTCCCGTGGGTACGACAGCTGTCAGCAATGGCTTTTAAATTCCACAACACTGGAAGGCATTACTTTGCCATTAAAATTTTGAATTGAATTTATTTTGAACATTCCGAATTTTGCAGCAGAGAAAAGATGCTAAATCAATACTGAGTGAAATGATTTTGCCGAAAATATGACATGACTAAAAATTGTGTAGATTTGCAGTTTTGTAGTTGGAAGAGGAAGCGCAAGTTTTTGACTGGGTCCCTTGATGACACAGAAGCAGAGAGTTTATCTCAGTCTCCCTCCAAAGCAAGCTTCATTTTTAGTCAATATCTCAGAAGTTCTCCCTTAGGAATTAGGATTTTCTTTATCTCCTGAATGGTTGTCAGTGACCTTTTATGGCTCTATTTTGACCTTAGAAACCCACATCACAGAATTGATTAGCATGCCATTTTAAAAGCCCCATTTGTGGAATCTAGAAAATATTGGGATCATTGTCAGGTAGTTTTCCCACTTTCAGAAATAAGGAATTACCTTTCCAAATGTGAGCGACTATGTGACTCTGGGACAGCTCGGACTGTCTCCCTTGTCTCTTGTGGGGCCTGATTCAGCCGGTCTCTGGCTGGGTGGCTTCATTGAACTCCTGAATGGTTGGATTTCTTGATGATTTTAGGAAGTTT